>NW_007378603.1:19428-93196 GCF_000475195.1 Diaphorina citri | reverse complement strand
ATTTAGGTTCAAAAAAAAAAAAAAAAAAAAAACAAAATTTGTTACAAAATCAAGGCATACAACATCGATGAATAAGTTGCGAGTTTACTTTTAAAAGGCCGAAAAACAAACGGTTAAGAAACCTGTACTTTACAACAAAATAACCTTTATGACCACGATAACTTTAGTAAAGATTACAACCTTCCGACCAAAGATTTACCAAATTCCCGGAAACTACTACTGGGTAGTACCGATTGGCTTTGGGGGGGCGGGCGGGACCACTTTGCAATTGAAATGGTTTCAAATTTTGTCATTTCCTCTTTAAGAATGAACGAAAGATAGACTCGATAAAAAAAAAAAAAAAAAAAAAAAGAAATTCCCAGTTTTTTCCCGCGGTAATGTTTTTAGTTTCGGGGAAAACCTACACGCGGGCGGGGGGGTTTAAAAACAGAAGGGAACCGGAATTTTTGTGACTACTTCACCAAAAACCCTGGTAAACTAGAAAGGTGGGAAAGTTGAGCCATAATAAAGCTACTATAAATAAAGTACTATTTGATATTGAATGAGTCCCTTTCGGCAGAGTAAAAACTACAAACGACGCTGAAATAATTCGAGGATTGCGACCAATCAGGGTGTGAATTTCGATCAAAATAGTTAAATGCATGGAAAATATGGAAATGGCTTTTCCTTTTTCCAAGATAGAAAAGTTAATTACATTAACACAATAAGAACAATAATATTCATTCAAGGATTTTCTGATAATGATAATGAAAATACTTTTCACTTTTATAACAGTGATTCATTTGTTTTGAAATAAATTCAATTAAGTCATCGTGGGCTTTTGCTTTTAAGCTTTTATCTTCTCCCTCTATGCTTTTTAGCGTTAGTGTTTGTTTCTTTTCATTTTCAAATTTTCATTATTATTCTTATTATTATTTTGCTATCTATTTCTTTCTTTCCCTTTTTTACTGTGATAAAAAGAAAGATTCAACATAATATTTTTGAAATTCAATTGCGTTTGAAGTTTAGTCCATTCTAACTTCTAACAAGTGCCTATAATGACTATTTAAAATATACCTAGTGTTTGTTTTGACTATAGGGTCTATAGGTACCATGATTACGCTGGAAAATAGAATAGAGAAAAACCATTAAGTTTTGCATACAGAGATAATAGGTACACCTACTTATATTTCAAACCAATTCATCTACATAATATTTATAAACTCCTTGTCCTATGTCAATGAACCAAATATCAAACAAATTGATTTTCCGGCACTAATCTTTTTTCAACAAAAATATCTGAAAATATCGGAATATTGAGTAAATGTTAGAATATTAGACATTTCACCATTTGAGACTTGATTATTCTAGCTAGATCTACTTACATAAATTACGAAAAAATTAAACGTACCTATTTGAAGGCAATACATTTTACTATTGTGAATAAAGAACCTAATTTAACCAAGGATTAATAAAAATGGGTATTAAACATACCGAGATATCATCCTTTTCATAATTCCGCCATTAGAAGATTTGATGAGACCAGTAACAAAAACATAAAAGGCAAATGTCATACCTTCCTGTACATATAAGCACTAAAAAAGCCAACAGCCTCCATGCCAGATCACGATGGTAAAAAAGAATAAGAGCATTAAGAGCCCGTTTCTCTCTCTCTAGTCAAAAGATCAATGTCCATAACATATTACTTCCCCTTAGAGAAGAGGTAAAAGTACCAGACTTACAGGAAGATCTTATATCGATTATCTTGGAAATCTTCGGAATTGTTGTCTTTAAATATTGAATAGCATGATATCCTCTATTATCTAATACAAATATTATAATTACACGGTGGATTAATTGTAGTGACGTAATACAATGTATGTGAAACCTAATACTAATAGGTACTACAGTAGATAGCACACAGTTCAATTTCCAACACATGCCAATACAATATTTAAGGAAGCAGGGGATCATATTTACAACAAGGATATCTCTTGCCACAAGGGAGAACTTTCCAAGCATCATGTTTTCCTTTGAGTTCGAAATTCTTCTATTCTTTATCTACATTTCACATCTATATTTTGCATTGTGTCCACATGTTTGCATATTGCTTCCATTTCTTTATCTTTATCCTTTCTATAATACTTTTCCCTATTTATTTACTATCAAGTTTTCCATTTCCTCTTTTCTCACAGCTACTTTGATGTTTTCATTTATCTCAGTAGCAGCGCCCTTCTTAGATAGAACAACTAATCCTCGGATTACAATCATGTCTTGGGTCTATACCTACTTACAAACTATCGATCCTGATGATGTCTTGATATGTGTGGCTAGAGTCTGGTCGGAACTTCATGATGAGTCATAGCTATAACATCTAATAGCCTCATACCTTTCTTTATGCCAGTATGTTAATAGAACTTTTGATTCCAAGTACATTGGCTCTAGACCATGCTGATTATATCTATACACACATCATAGTATCTGTAATATTACATGCACTCGAGAAATTACATAGATAGAATGCATGATTTATCACAGTGCATGCTGTATATTGCACAGGCAATTTGCCAGGAGCGATGATTATGATGGTTTTTGACCTGATCTCAAGTGTTTGGTTTTGTGATAATATTGTCTACTTCCTTTTCCTTCCTCCGAGAGAAAGAAGAAAGTCTACTCGGAATTTTGTGGTTTCTTCTTTAGTCTCTGACTTATTTGGCTTCAAGCATTTTATCCCTTCAGAATAATAATTCTGCTCGTAGCTCTGCATTTTAAGACATACCTATGTACCTATTCATTTGAGAAATGTCACAATAATTCCAAAAATCCGAGACAAGTTTTCAATGCTCAGAAAATTGAATAATGCCAAACCATTTTCTCTTTGCTTTCTCAGTCGGCGTTTATGTCATACCTCAGTCATAATCATGACACAAGTAATTCATACCATTCATTAGATGCTGTAATGGTCACCCACATCTTACATTTCTGTCGTGTACTTTCCACAAGTTGTAGGAGTAAAATTATGCACAGGCACCAAAGGTAGAGGTTATTTCTTTGAGATTATCTATTATCATTTATGTTATTACCAACATACCAAACACAGCACTAGATGGTCAATTCATTAGTTTAGATATTATGTTAAATAAGAGCAGAATAAACCAACCGCCCGCACTTTACATTGAGGTAAAGAAGAGCTCAAGATACTTCACTGTCCATGTTTGTCCATTCATCATGTAATACTTGTATCTAACAATAACAAATAGAATAAACCAGTGTTCATAAGATCTTGAAGAACTAGTAATTAACTTGAAAAGTGATTCGTCGGACACTGGAGTGTTTAATGTCCTGAAGCTTGTAGGTGTAGTAATATGTTAGTGAACGAATACCTACTCTACTAGTGGCTTAGTGACACATCATATTAAAGTTCTTGAAAAACTTGGTAGGTACATTGGAGCAAGTTTGAGCTCGATCCGATAACCAGGGTTATGAGTTATGGCCTTTTCAATTTTTCAATGTTCTTTCGCCATTAGGGAAAGCACCGAAAATGGGAAATTCATTTTGATCGGTAATTTATATTATATCATACCTTCATGAAGCAAGATACATTCTATTCGTTTCATGTTTGAACATAATCTTTTTATCTAGGTACTAACTCATACATACATACATACATACATACATGTTTCCAAATTAATGTTTCATATGTAACCATAAATTGCTCATAATATATGTTGTACTGATAATCCTCAGGTAGATACCTACAAAATATTATATCATACCTTCATGAAGCAAGATACATTCTATTCGTTTCATGTTTGAACATAATCTTTTTATCTAGGTACTAACTCATACACACATACATGTTTCCAAATTAATGTTTCATATGTAACCATAAATTGCTCATATGTTGTACTGATAATCCTCTACACTTACACTTCCTCTAAGTATATTTAGTTGACTAGGTTTGTGACCTTATATAGGTCAACACTCACACAACCCATTCTATAAGCCATAAGCAATTGATTACCCATTTCCATATTTCAATCAAAGAACTAATAACGCAAGAACTCAAAAATATTCAAATCACACGAGTTACTAGAACTATTGGGAATTATAACAATAGTGGATGCCAATTGATCCGAATATTAGTGGATATGTACAGTTCTTCAGTCACCCTAATATCCTACTTCACACATCTAGCTCGCTCGGTCAACAATGTCTAACCTGATCTCTTATATTGTTCATTAGTAAATGTAAATACATAACACCTAATATAGGAAATAAATTATACATTTACATGGAAGGTAGGTATGTAGACACAATTATTTTGTGGTTATCAGGACACCTAATAAAAATGTAACGAATATGTAGAAGTATTTTGATATGCATATAGGTAACAGCGTGGATTATACATTTTGTTTGGCGTTTAATGTTTCATGAATTAACTTGGATATTCATGTGTGAAGTAAATTGGTGAGATAGGTGTATCGCTTCTAGTGACTAAGATATCTATTAAACTAACATACGAGATTACGAGCAGTGGCTAATAATAATTTCAAAAATGTTCAATCAGTGTATAGTTTTCTTATTAACTTACATTATGATATAATTATGTAATGGCTTGCTCAATAAATTATTCCCAAAATGTTCAATCAGTGTAGTTTTCTTATTAACTTACATATGACATAATGGCTTGATCTCCTCATATCTTTGATGATCTTTATTTCCATTATTGATACAATATTTAATTAGCTAATACAAATATGTAGGTATGTCATTCCCATATTGAAATTTCAAAGTCAACCAAAGATCGAAGATAACATTAGCAATTGTATTACTCGATGGATACAACATAATTATGATGTTGTGATCATCTCGAGATCCAGTTATACCTAGGTAGGTTAGTAGTCTAGTTCAATGTTAGTATTTAATCTCAACCTTAGGTTGACCTGGGAGTCTCAATTACCATAGGGGGTTACTCATTACTGAAATGTTCCATAGAATGAACCGAAACAAACAAATTAGCTTAAAATGCGATGACTGCGAGAATAAGATTGACATAGACATCTCTAGATGTTCATTTTCAGGCATTATGTATGCAAAGCATACGTTTGAATCATATGGGTCAAGGCCGTTTGTGTTTAGACGGATCGGAGTTTGAGGTGAATAACAAAATCTTATTCGATACGGATCAGATCACGTTAGACCTGGCCGTCCCTACTTGTAGAAATAGTGTAAAAGCAATGTTAAATAATTTCCTCAACCTAGAAATGGAGATGGAGAGATTAAAACAAGTCAGCATAGAACTCAAATAACTTACCTGATCATTGCAGCATCAAGCGTATTGATTCAGCAATCCTTTGACTGCAACTGAACATCCATTAACATCAAGTTGAGTATCTGGAGAAGATACTTTCCTAGAAGTATTCTACCTATTTACTCTTTACTCGATTTGCATAGTTCTTCATGCATTGGATTCATTAGAATGATTAGAATCATGTTACCTATTACAAGTACTTTATACTCATATTACCTACATAATCGAGCATTAAATTAATTTAACTACTCTCAATCGTGATGGGTTTCAAGTGAATTCACATTGAAGATCTTACAACACAAAGCACGCAGTTCACTCTTCAGACCAAAGTGATGTGGTTCGACATTTACTATCTCGAAATTCTGTCTATTATGATATTATGAACATTATTATCAATATTGACTATGTAGGTACAATGTCAATGATTACAAGAGTCTATCAAGGTTGTAGCTCTTTGAAAAGATACAATAGACAAGAATGTATCTCTGTATCTCTTACGTATTTCCTCCTAACATCTACATTTATGTAGATACTCAATAAATAAGTTTTAGTAAATACTTGAAACTTTTCATAACACCTTCCCCACTCCTTGTAGATAAGCAACGTATAAAATATGTAATCCTTGAAATAGCTGGTAAAGGTCGAATTAGACAAAACAAGTTAAAAAGTTATCAATTTCAAAATGTGCCGTGGTCAGAGGGGTTAAATTTTAATCAGACTTTGGAAAAAGTTTTTCTTTTGATTTCAACACTTCTTCTTTGTAGGTCTTGTAAATTGGCTTTTTCCAAAATTGATTTTTTAATAGCATCTACGTTTTCCTCATTGAGTACAATTACCATTCATTACAACAGTTGTGATTGAAAGATGTGTTACTCTTTTCCATCCTACTTTCTAGAACAAAAGTTTAGAATAACAGGTAGCATATAATTTTTGAGCTTGTACCTATTCTTTCTTCAACATGTTTTACATACATGTCATCATAATCGACGAATGAAAACTACTCTTTTCCATCCTACTTTCTAGAACAAAAGTTTAGAATTACAGGTAGCATATAATTTTTGAGCTTGTACCTATTCTTTCTTCAACGTGTTTTACATACATGTCATCATAATCCACGAATGAAAATAGTTCAATGATACATCTCATTGTCTCAAAGTATTAAATAAAATAAATACAGCTAGAACAATTACAATATTGTGAGACACAAGGAGTCTCATCTAGCAATTCTACTCTATCTTCCTGGAATTGGCAAGTTTCAAAATTTCAATAGACCATTGTTTTCGTTCGTCCATAACTTCAGAACTAGAAAAACTCTGTCAGGAAAGATTTATGCACTAATTCATTTATTTCCTTTTTAAGTTTTAACTGTGCACGTCCATGTTAGTCTACCTTATAAACATTGTTGTGACTCTACAAGGAATGATTCAACACTGTAGATGTAGAAGACATGAAGGCACCCATGTAAATCTTTCCAATTATTTCAAATGAAGAAGAAGTAATTATAAATCAAGTGTTACCCAACTCTATGTGTGCCAACATTTAAGTTGGGGTAAATCTTTCCAATTATTTCAAATGAAGAAGAAGTAATTATAAATCAAGTGTTACCCAACTCTATGTGTGCCAACATTTAAGTTGGGTAGGCATTATAAACAGCTATAAAACATATTGAGACATTTCATGCCTGGACGTCCATCATTTTGAAATAAATGCAATCAGTACCTTGGTTGCTATTGAAAACGCAATAATGTTTCATTAATACATATACCATTAAAAAAAAAAACTATGTAACTTCTGCTCTTACCTCTGTATCAAACCTAATAATAGATGAGCTGTAGTATTTTTTAATACGTTGGTGCTCATAATTACAAGAGCTTTTATAGTTTTATAGGATTGGAGGAGATTTTATGAGTCTCGTCCGTAGGTTTATATTCCGAAGTAATAGATGAGCTGTAGTATTTTTTAATACGTTGGTGCTCATAATTACAAGAGCTTTTATAGTTTTATAGGATTGGAGTAGATTTTATGAGTCTCGTCCGTAGGTTTGTATTCCGAAGGATCTCACAAGTTAGTCAAGAGTGTTTGTTCATATGAAACGAGTTTATTGACTTTCAATTTACGTTACTGAACATGCTTTTAAGTTTTAATTAGAATCCACTGACATTAATAAAAACTACTCAAGCCAGCAGAAACTCTCATACACTACAAATATCGAAAAACTGCACTGAAAAACAAAGGATGATAGAATAGACATTGTACAGAAATTTGCTGAGCCAACATATCAATTACCTATTTATATAAATATGTATGTAGTTACTAACTTGCATAACATCAAAATAATTATCAATGTGAAGTTTGACTATGGAAAAATATTTGTTCTTCAGGAGTACTTAGGTACATTGAAGGCTGACATTAATAAAAACTACTCAAGTCAGCAGAATTTCTCATACACTACAAATATCGAAAAACTGCACTGAGAAACAAAGGATGATAGAATAGACATTGTACAGAAATTTGCAGAGCCAACATATTAATTATCTATTTATATATGTATGTCTTGCATGTCACATATATATATGTATGACTAACTTGTATAACATCAAAATAATTATCAATGTGAAATTTGGCTATGGAAAAATATTTATTCTTCAGGAGTACTTACTACTTACATTGAAGGAAGCACATACTCGTAGACATGGTAATTACAGATCAGGAAGAAGACATTGAAGATGTTATATTCAGAGATTTCGAAGATTAGTTTAAGATGTTTTACCAGTCATTGGTACAAGTTAACCATAAAATCAAAATAGTTAATCAAAATAAAATTGTTGAATTTGTTACCTAATAGAAAAAATGCATCATATGAGGAGATATACCTATTTAGTTTAAGATGTTTTACCAGTCATTGGTACAAGTTAACCATAAAATCAAAATAGTTAATCAAAATAAAATTGTTGAATTTGTTACCCAATAGAAAAAAATGCATCATATGAGGAGATATACCTACTTAATAAACAAAATAGATTTCACATAAACCATGGAATTTCTCCTGGTTGGTTCAGTAATAGTAAGTAGGTGGTATTGGATGTACCTGAGACATGAAGTGCTTATTATGCATTAGAGAATTACATCACATATTACGGTGAATATTTCTCTCTTATGTATAGATACTCGCACATCATATAGTTATTCTAGGAACAAGTGCCAATAACTTTTTATAACTTGAAATTCAGTCTTAGTGCACCTTTGATCCTGGTTTTATAGAATTTGGAAGATTGCCCACAAACTAACTTTTTATATAAAAAAAAGTAGAGGTCTACATGGGCTTCAAGATGAAACAATCACAAGAAATCAAACAGAATCACAGCATTGTGAAAGAAAGATGTAAACTGTTATGAATGAATGTTTACTAGAGTGTGTAAAAGAATTACTTGTGTATTTACTACGTGTAATACTAGTTGTGTCGCAGTTGTAAAGAGTTGTCATTATTTGCTACTTATCACAACATGAAAATATAGATATTCATTCATGGTATAAATAAATAATGACAATGTGTTACACTGGATCTAGAACTAGATTCTAGACCATAATAAACAAACATGTTATCAACAAGTCTAGTGTCTGTGTCATTACAGATCAAGGTCGTGTGATTTCATTGGTCAATATTCAGACTGTGAGGTTTCCTAGGAGGTGCTGAGGTTTCTATTACATAACATGGATAGGTCAGGATCCTTAGTCATATCCTGGATCTTGTGTGTGAAACAGAAAGTTCTCACTGTAAGATAAATACTATTCAGACTAGTAAACCAGTCGATGCCCTCACGACTCTCAAGCTGACCTCAAACTTTCATTCTTGTTTCAGATTGTGTCTTCCCTTGTCGTCTTGGCTCACGCTAAGCCAGAAGCCGGATACTCTTATAGTGCACCAAGTTCTAGCTACGGCGCTCCCTCTGGTGGTGGTGGAAGTGGAGGATACAGCAGTGGAGGAGGTGGATATAGCAGTGGAGGTGGTGGCGGATACAGCAGCGGTGGAGGTGGTGGTTACAGCAGCGGCGGAAGTGGTGGTGGCTTTAGCAGCGGAGGTGGTTTCGGTGCTACTGGTTTCGGAGGAGGTAGTGGATTCGGAGGTGGCAGCGGATTTGGAGGTGGTATTGGAGGAGGCAGCGGTTTCGGAGGAGGTAGCGGATTCGGTGGTGGCTTCGGAGGAGGTGCTCCAGTCATCCAGAAACACGTGTACGTCCATGTCCCACCCCCAGAGCCAGAGACCTTCACCCCACAAAGAGTTTGAAGAAGTAGTTTGTGCCTGTTTTAACAGTTTATCAAGATTTAATTTTTCGTCGACTCAACCGCGGAAGTATGACGTTAATACACACATAACACATTTAAGTTTGAAGAAGTAGTTTGTGCCTGTTTTAACAGTTTATCAAGATTTAATTTTTCGTCGACTCAACCGCGGAAGTATGACGTTAATACATACATAACACATTAAAAAAACCCAGTTTAACATTAACTTGATAAAATTCCTTAATGAAATACATACCTACTAACAAAAGAAAAAAGTCAATTACCTACGCAATGTTTGTATCCAAATATTTCGCCTTTAGTATACCACTGAGCATCAGGGTTAAGGAATTGCAGCGGATTCAAAAGAAAAAAGTCAATTACCTACGCAATGTTTGTATCCAAATATTTCGCCTTTAGTATACCACTGAGCATCAGGGTTAAGGAATTGCGGATTTCATTTAGTGTTAGGTACAGAGGCTTCCAGAATATCCGAAGTAGAGAGGTGTTGCAGTTGAAAGTACAGATGAGATCATACGGAAAGGAGACTATTGAGTAACTTTTGGATTGAGTGAAAGTAGTTATTGAATAATAAGAAATATAGCGCGCCATAATGTTTACTTGCTCAGAAGGCTTCTGGTGTCAGCAAAATAAAATGTAGTTGTGCTCTATGTCCGGTGTGATCCATAAATGGATCACATCGGAAATTACCCAAATTAGGGCTCCGTACCTAGCGCTAATTCGCGTTTTTATGCTTCGTACACAATGTGTTGGAATTGCGGATTCCATTTAGTGTTAGGTACAGAGGCTTCCAGAATATCCGAAGTAGAGAGGTGTTGACTGTTGCAGTTGAAAGTACAGATGAGATCATACTTACGGAAAGGAGACTATTGAGTAACTTTTGGATTGAGTGAAAGTAGTTATTGAATAATAAGAAATATAGCGCGCCATAATGTTTACTTGCTCAGAAGGTTACCCCACGCTTCCAACATTGATATACAGGTCATCCTTATAATCTTCTTGCATACAGTACAAGTACCTAAGCTATTATTAGACCTTCTAGTAAAGTAGATACTGACCACTTTCATTCTAATCAACATAGAATAATATAAGGATATACACAAGGGGCTGTATTAAGTTTAGATATTATGGTCTCGATACTAGGTGCATCATGGAGATATGGGGACAAAATGAGAATTTATGATAAAATAGGTACATAACCTGTTGACAATTTTGTGGTTATCACAACATTACTAAAATCCTTTGCAATTCTTTCTCAGATCTGATCAATATTTTGAAACTTTCTAATGCTGATCCGACCAACAATAGAACCGTACTACGGCTCAGAAGGTTACCCCACGCTTCAAACATTGATATACAGGTCATCCTTATAATCTTCTTGCATACAGTACAAGTACCTAAGCTATTATTAGACCTTCTAGTAAAGTAGATACTGACCACTTTCATTCTAATCAACATAGAATAATATAAGGATATACACAAGGGGCTGTATTAAGTTTAGATATTATGGTCTCGATACTAGGTGCATCATGGAGATATGGGGACAAGCTGAGAATTTATGATAAAATACATAACCTGTTGACAATTTTGTGGTTATCACAACATTAGGGGCTGTATTAAGTTTAGATATTATGGTCTCGATACTAGGTGCATCATGGAGATATGGGGACAAGCTGAGAATTTATGATAAAATAGGTACATAACCTGTTGACAATTTTGTGGTTATCACAACATCACTAAAATCCTTTGCAATTCTTTCTCAGGTCTGATCAATATTTTGAAACTTTCTAATGCTGATCCGACCATTAATAGAACCGTACTACTCGTATCTGCGGTTAGGTGCTGCGGTTGGCGGTATTTTGACCGCTTTTTGGCGGTTTTCGACCGTTTTTTGGCGGTTTTCAGCTTTACCGACTAATATACTAGTATCTACCTACATATTATACAATATATACATAGATATACTAGTATCTACCTACATATTATACAATACATAGATATACTAGTATCTACCTACATATTATACAATACATAGATATACTAGTATCTACCTACATACATATTCTACAATACATAGATATACTAGTATCTACCTACATACATATTATACAATACATAGATATACTGGTATCTACCTACAGGTAACATTACCAAATGATGCATCATGTCGTAATTATGTTCACTGCTGTCGACTATTACCATTATCTCCGTAAAATTATAAAGAATAAGTAATGTGGATCTTTGCTAAATGAGACGTGAGAAGTAGGTACTTGGATTGTTTTTTTCAGCAAGATCAACACTTTGTCTAGAATGTCTAGTATAAGATTAAGTAGCATTGTGTTTTTATCTACCATGGTTCATCACCTCTATTGTTCTCAACTTTAATGCTTCCAAGAGCTAATACCTATATACGTCATACATATTATACAATACATAGATATACTAGTATCTACCTACATACATATTATACAATACATAGATATACTAGTATCTACCTACATATTATATACCTACAATACATAGAACTTGTGAATTTGTTGACAAACAGACTCTGATTAATTCTTATAATGTACAAACTTATTGAAGTGGAATCGACAACTTTCATTGAATATTTTGTCAACTTTGGTCTACAGTTCTCGCATTCTGATTGGTTCTTTCATTTTGGGTCGATGACTCCTTGCTGCCATATTCATCTGGATGAATCATTTTGTCAACTTTGGTCTACATTGCCTCTGGCGTGTTAGAGATCAAACCCATTGAACCTGAAGATTTTAAAATCACTTGAGAAAAAAAATTCAGACATTATTTACGAGATATTCAGGTAGAATTACCTAGGTACTTCTCATAAAATAACAAACATTGATTATTACAAATTGATTGATTGTTACAAATTTTTACCGAAGTGGCTTTCATAACTTACAGAAAGATCTGAGGTGCCCACAACTACCTATTGTTAGTTCTTTTACCATTATCATACCATTTATTGCCATCACTTCCTCATAATGAGTTTGGTATGTATTCTGTATTAGTAAACTCACATAACGGCCGCTCGAGGGTTCCTCTATGAAGTGGGTTACATTATTTGTATTCCATGGTTTTATTCCTTGATGATTTCTTTCACATTTCTTTTGGTTCCTCCTCGTCTTGCATTGGTTTTCACCTCCTGTTTTGTGCTTGATCCAAATAATCTCTCATTGGTATCCATCATCCCTGATTTTAATCTCTTCAGCCATTGTTCCATATCTGTTATCCCGTGTCTGAGTGTTTTTATAGTGGCCTTTGCAGACATATCTCCATGTTTAGTTGTGTTCCTCGTAGTTTCCTTCCTCTGGCTCTCTGGTTTCATATCCAGGTTACATTTTCTATTTCCACTCTTATGTTCTCCTAGCTTGTATATTCGCTCTGTTTTGACATGAGCTCCTAGTTTCTGTTGTTCTATTTTCTTCTTTGGTGCAGAGCGTACCCTATCATATCGTGATTTAACTTGCCCTGTTCGTCTTGTGCTTTTGGTTCTGTAACGTGCTACAGTCGGTTTGGTGTCTGGCGGTTTCCGCACGATCGCTTTGGGTAGGAGAAATGTGGGTGATCGTCGGAAACCGCTGGTGAGGTTTCGTTTTTTGCCTTTGGTTGTACAACAGCGGTTGTTCGGATGGCCAATACATTTCCTGGCAGATTTGGTACATGCGTTTGAACAGGGTTTAGCTTCCTCTGCTTGACGAACCTTTGAACCAGGAAAATCAATGAGATTCGTATGATAATCACCTGATCTACATCAGTCTTATATAGACTTCATATTGGTCAAATGATGGATGTTTTTCTAGGGTAGCAATGGGGTCAATTTAAATAAATAATGTCAAGATTGCAACCCCGTTCACTAGAGGCAAGCAATTAATCGACAGAAAAAAGGTATAATTGATATGATTAACAGTCATAGTTTATTGCTTAAGATCGATTATCCATATTGTATCACTTCTGGCAATGGAATGTCTGATTCATGCAAGTGAGTATAAATTATTAAACGAGGGTAAATATTATTATAAATAGTTTTACAGGAATAGAATTAATAGCTAACTCAGAGGAACATGTCAGCAGTAAGCGGTATACCTATCACTAAAATCAAACATGAAATCACTCATACAGAGTCAGAGAGAAAGACATGAAAATATAAATTGTGCAATTAGTGATTATGTTGTTTTCAGACGTAATAAGGAAGCGCATGAAAGTTTGGTCAAATTAAACGTACACAACGAAATCATTGGTACGTTAAAATTAGCCTGAACCTTCTTCCTCGGTGTTTGCCTAATATCATTCATTATATTCGTTTGTTCTAAGCTTCAGTTGGTTCTTTCATCACATTTGTCAAATCATGTTTCTTGTCTATCTGAGTAATTTTGTTTATTTTCTTTCCTGAGTTCGTTGTGAACATCCTGAATGCGGTCATCATTACAGTTGGTAATTTACATTAGTTACATACAAAGCATACACAAAAAGCCCATCACTCTGAGGCTTAGATGTGGGGGCGATTTGCCCCAGGGGATGGGTTAAGGTTAAGCTATTTTCTTTCCTGAGTTTGTTGTGAACATCCTGAATGCGGTCATCATTACAGTTGGTAATTTACATTAGTTACATACAAAGCATACATAAAAAGCCCACTCTGAGGCTTAGATGTGGGGGCGATTTGCCCCAGGGGATGGGTTAAGCTTATACGAATCTAAAGCTCATGACGAGTTTAGGAACCACCAAAACACCTAGGAAGATATTGAGCACCATGCCTCCTAGCCTATTTACTTACTGAGTATACATATTTGCAAAAATTCTTCAATGATTTATAAATCTTTGGGTAACATTACCAAATGATGCATCATGTCGTAATTATGTTCACTGCTGTCGACTATTACCATTATCTCCGTAAAATTATAAAGAATAATGTGGATCTTTGCTAAATGAGACGTGAGAAACATATTACGGTGAATATTTCTCTCTTATGTATAGATACTCGCACATCATATAGTTATTCTAGGAACAAGTGCCAATAACTTTTCGCTGAAAATTTTACTTTTGGTGAGACTGGATTTCTCAAGATTGTAGACCAAAATTTTCAAAAATTTCGCCTGCGGCGCTCTAATTTAATTTGCTCACTTTAGTGATCAGCTAAAATTAGGATAAGAAAATATCTAGCAAAATTTTCAAAAATTTAGCCTGCGGCGCTCTATTTTATTTTGCTCACTTTAGCGTTCAGCGCAAATTAGTATAAGAAAATATCTACGAATTAGGTACGTCAAAAATTAACTTGTGACAAGCATGAGGCGCATATCTACCTACTTTTTGAAAAATTTCGCCTGCGGCGCTGAAAATTCCAAGTTTGATTAGCCCAAATTAAAACGTTGTAGCCCAAATTTTAAAAAATTCGCCTGCGGCACCCTAATTCAATTTGCGCTGTTTAAAGTTCATTGAGAAAAAGGTTCAAAATGTGTAGAAGTATTACGCCAAAAATTAAAAAAAAAAAACGACAAATTTCAGGAATATGATTTTTGAAAAATTTCGCCTGCGGCACTGAAGATTTGAATTGCATGCAAAAAAGTATAAAATCTTTGGATTTTAACAGAGCACAAACAATGATTCGAGTATCTCTTTACACTAGGAATTAATTTTATTGAGCATAACTATGTATTTAGAATATCATTCATTACTTCTCGTGAAGAGATCTCTTTTATGAATTGCATGCAAAAAAGTATAAAATCTTTGGATTTTAACAGAGCACAAACAATGATTCGAGTATCTCTTTACACTAGGAATTAATTGAGCATAACTATGTATTTAGAATATCATTCATTACTTCTCGTGAAGAGATCTCTTTTGTTAGACTTCATTACACGGATAGTCAAGTTTAATGTTTATATTAATATAATTATCTCCACATTTGTCTAAATGATCAATGATCTAAATGAAATTAATAATTAGACTTCATTACACGGATAGTCAAGTTTAATGTTTATATTAATATAATTATCTCCACATTTGTCTAAATGATCTAAATCTAAATTAAAATTAATAAAATATTGTGCGAATCTCATCAAGTCGGTCAGGTTGAAATGTTTAACCTCGACTTACTTTAGATTTAAATTAAAATTAATAAAATATTGTGCGAATCTCATCAAGTCGGTCAGGTTGAAATGTTTAACCTCGACTTACTTTAGATTTACTTAATAAACTTAATTTACTACAATGTGATGGGAATTAGATCTTGTATTCTTACCATTACTGCAGACAAGAAACCAAAAAGTTTGAAGAAGTAGTTTGTGCCTGTTTTAACAGTTTATCAAGATTTAATTTTTCGTCGACTAAACCACGGAAGTATGACGTTAATACACACATAACACATTAAATACTGCAGACAAGAAACCAAAAAGTTTGAAGAAGTAGTTTGTGCCTGTTTTAACAGTTTATCAAGATTTAATTTTTCGTCGACTCAACCACGGAAGTATGACGTTAATACACACATAACACATTAAAAAAAAAAACCCAGTTTAACTATTAACTTGATAAAATTCCCTAATGAAATACATACTAACAAAAGAAAAAAGTCAATTACCTACGCAATGTTTGTATCCAAATATTTCGCCTTTAGTATACCACTGAGCATCAGGGTTAACACATTGTGTACGATGTGATCCATTTTTGTATCACAGTCACTATGCTGGTGGTACGGTGTGATCCACTTTTGTATCACGAGACTTCCTTCAATCTAAGGCCCATGATACAAAAATGGATTATATTGGAGACCTATACTCTACGTGGTTTGATGCAGTATATCTAGGAACACTCCTAAAGCAAGTATCTTCCCTCTTATAAACGGATTTTTGTAATGTCCCATTGACGCGCCTTATGCACAACTACCCTTTTGACTATAAATTATATTATGTATACCTGCATATAGTTCGATTAGAAAACAACTACATATAGGTACACAGAATAAATACCTACCTGTTTCAAACTTGTGTCTGGAACCTTAACATATCTTCTGCCCAATATCGTTTTCTTGGTAATCACCTTTTTATTCTCATCTGATTTTGGTGTTGTGTTCTGAACCGCGGGTTTTGGGGATACATTATAGCATGTTCTCATAGTAATTCTCTCATAGAATACATGCTGGAAGTAATTCTTATGACCTAATACCTAGTTGGTCGATATGTTATCCGGTTATTTACTAGAAATTTTGACTGTGCGTGGAAACTGAAAATTTTACAGAAATGTGAAATTCAGTCCAGAGCTATTATTGTGGCTAAAAACTATAAGTACGTATAATAGGATAAGTAACATTGAGCGTGGTGAGTATTTGCATGGGTGACCGTGGTGTTGGTACTTATAACAATGGCTTGATTTCTTGAAGATGTGGGGAGCTGTTGTATTCCTGTATGAACATCCAACCTGTTAACCTATTACACATAGACAGCATATGAGGATTATTACAGTAGGTACCTAGCTAGGTATTATAAATTTTCAACGTGTAGGTAATAATGAAAGTAGAACTAACTAATAGGAATTAAAATTCAATTTAGCCGTGGTAATCAAGATATATGTACCGGAAAAGATTCTAGGCTTTCTGGATATCTTGAAACAAGTTCTGGTCATATGAATAGATGTGGGTAAAAGTAGGAGTACCTAACATTCACTATAAGATGCATAGATCCCATAAATTTATCTAGAAAAATGTCAAATATTACATCAACGAATAGGTAATTACGTTCTGGTCATATGAATAGATGTGGGTAAAAGTAGGAGTACCTAACATTCACTATAAGATGCATAGATCCCATAAATTTATCTAGAAATGTCAAATATTACATCAACGAATTGGTAATTAGCTAACTAATTGCCTTTTTTCAAAGGTATTTTATTCGTAATAAATGATGGCATATTCCTAATGAGGTATATTGTTTTCCTTGTTGTTATTATTTCACAAGATCGGCCATTGCATGTTTGGAATTAGCCATTAGCCACATTATACATTAGGTCAGAGAGTTAAATCATTAGTAGATATTTCATTTGTCAGAGAATCAAAAGTCAAAACCAGAAGGAAGTCAAGCGATCACAAGTTAGACAAAAGGTTACGCCTAGGTACTTTATAAAAGTTGTTATCATGTTGTGATATCAAAGTTGAGAACTTAGCAGGGGGTACTCACTTATTAGTGTCAAATTTTGGAAGATACAAACACATTAGACCCGATATTTTGTAAGACAGTCAAGAGAAGACTCCAGACCAAGGTGTTTTCTGTTGATAAATTATTTGAGTTTGTTGAACTTGGTCGTGGTCGGATTATATCTTTTGACCCAGATAAATAGGTAACCCCGGTACCATCGTCCTACTTAGCTATCCGTTACGTTGGCCAGAAGTGAAATATCCCTCGAAGTATAAACCATTATGTTCTCAAGAGGTTCCATAATACTGAATCTTACTATAGGAAACCTTTATAAAACCACACAAAACGACCTTTTCATAGTTTCCCAGGCACTCGGAAATTGCTTCGCCACTGCTGTTGATGTCCGCCAGGAGCTCCATCAGGATGTAATAAAAGTCCATTTGAATGAAAAACTGTAAGAATAAGCTTAAAGGAGAATAACTTGACTGCTAAAAGGCCCCACAGGGCCCCAGAATTGATCGCAAATCACCGAAAGGCTCGGTTAGAATATGCTTGCTAGGATGTGTATTAGACCAGACGAGACCAGAGTGTGTCTGATAGGTGCAGAGGTTAAGTGAAATAACGGAACTTAACCTTCAATATGTTGCATATTGCATACACATTAAATTACCAGGCTTTCATAGAAATATGAAACATTGTTCTCAAGAAGCTTGGCACATTGCCTACGCGTGGAATTATCAAGCTGCTATACAAAAATATTGTACAAAGTAGGTAGTGGGTATTGAAAGTTTGAAAGATAAGAATAAATAAATTAAATTTATGTAACTAATCTAACTATGGATGGATTTAAAAAGTCTCTCTTTTGTGTAACAACAACAAAGTTCTCAGACTTTTCGGTACAGTTCAATTTACTAAATAAATAAATGTTTTTATTGTAGGTAATATAAGTTAGGAATATAACAAATTACAAAGTCATACAAATGATAATGAGGGGGAAAAGAATAAACAAACAATAATTGGTATTTATAAAAAAGAATAGGTCATACAAGAAATCATTTAGGTATGATGAAATCCAAATCCGCCCCGGGCGGGAATCGAACCCGCGGCCTAGCGCTTACAAGGCAGACGCACTACCAACTAAGCTAACTAGGCTGGCTTCAGAATAATTGGACAGCAGAAAAGAACCATCTATAAAGGGAATTGTTTTTTATAGATGGTTCTTTTCTGCTTAATGCTGTCTAATTAAATCCCACAATGCATTCCATAATTTATTGTTCACAAGATCACAAGTGAGGGTTACAGAGCGAGGGATCTTGAATTCTATGATGTTCATTTGAGTGTTTTCTTCAGCAGCTAGTCAACCATGTTGGTTCTGTGTAAACATACATTTACCCATAGGTAGATAGTTTTAGTGGATTTGTCCTTATGACCGCGTCTTCCTCTGTATTAACACTAATCGTGTCCATCATATTATGAATACCAAGTCCTGTGTTGATAATATCAAATATAACATAACATCATATCAAATATGTGAATCCCAAGTGCCTAGTTACAATATTTGCTCACATATAACATAAGTAACATAACTCGAATAATTCTGGATTGATGGGTACCAAGGAGTTCCCAGGAGCGATGCAGGATCAAAACTATAGGAATAGTTGTGTGTTGTGAAACGGTTTAATCTTGATTGTAAAATGGTTTGATCTTGCTACTATCCAGCTATAATGGTGGAATTTCCAAATTGTAGAATACTTAACTATACCTAGGTACTAGATTATTATTCATGAAGCTATGGTCAACTCTCTTATTATGCTAGAAGCTAGCTTTATCCACTGATAGATGACACTCATACCTATTTATTTATTTAGCGTATAGCATTGGTATATTTTGCAATTATCAAAAGACAAAGTACAAGGGCAGGGTAACATACTATAGTTTGGTTACTCATACCTAGATAGCTATACATGGATAAATATTGCTGCCCAGTCATTAAACATCCTGTTACATTGTCTATAAGGAAACAACACTGGTTATAGTAGAATCATCAGGGAAAGCCATAAAAGATATGAATGATGACTAGTTTTATATCTATCCCTTCCCTCCCATCTCTTCCTACAGGAACATCTTCCTACACACCAAGATGAAAACCTGCGCCGTGTCGATACCCGTAAGAACACAAACATAGAGTGAATATTATGGAAATATAACAACGCCTCTTCACTACCCTTGTCCGCAATAAAACAGGAGATATTCAACTATAGGACTATAGACTATAGGTCCTATAGGAGTTTCCTCGAGAAAGGCCCTTACATTTTAGGTTGGTTAATTGTCCATATAACCATTTCCCAACGATGAGCCAACCCTACGACTTCCCAATCATCGATATTGTCAGGGTGTCGATATAGTTTTTGTTACTTTGTTATAAATATGATTATTGTTATCATAAGATTCATAAGTGAGCTGCTACTGTGGAATATTTTTCCCTTCAAATTCTTATATTGTGCACCGAAGAGACTGGATGTTCCTGCTTTACTTCCGAGTGCTAAACATGACAGGCATGCCATAGCATTGTCCTATTGTTCAGGAAGTTTGAGTCATACCTAACGTGCTTATCAAAATGGTGAGTACCGACCTACCTACATACCTCAAGTTGCGATCATTAAGTACCAAAATGATTTTTTTTTATAAAGAGGTTTGACAGAGGGAACTGTAACTGCTAAGGTCTTATCGTCCCGAAATCGAAGAGAGAAGGAAGACAGGATATTAGGAGAAAGCCAGCCGTTCCGAGAACGAACATTATCCCATCAAGATAAAATCCGCCCCGGGCGGGAATCGCAATCGAACCACTACCAACTAAGCTAACTAGGCTCCTAGGCTGGCGTACCTAAATGAACGAGGTGGAAATATTGGAGAAACAATGAAATGACTGACAACTAAATTAATACATGTTCCTTTACCGTATATAGTTCGCTTGGAGGATAGCGCGTCTGCCTTATAAGAGCTAGGTCGTGGTTTCGATTCCCGCACAGTTTGGATTTTATCCTGAACAGATAAGGACATCTAAGAACAAATTACTTCAATTAATTCCAAGAACACAAGACGGTAACGGTAATCTAGCTTCAAGATAAGACATCATTCAGAAACGGTAGTCTGAAATCTGAATTACCTATCGGTTTTCGTGAGTTCCGAAATAAAAAGTAAAAGTGATGATGAGTGAGTTGAATTGAAATGAAGTAAAGGAGAAATATTATAATATATATGTATAGTCTGTTTCGTATAGGTTGACAATTTCTCCAACACGAGGCGAGGCATCAAAAGACGAAGTAACATTGTCAAACTTATAGTTCCACTTTAAAGTTAGATAAAATATATAAAAGGATTTATTAAACTTAATACTATGAAATAGTTTTATTCTGATTCAATTACTTCATGTCACACCAAAGGGATAGTAGTTCTTCCATTCAAATCAAATGTTTGATGTAAAACTCCAACAAGATCTACGTTACCTCTAATACATAAATATGTATAAAGAAGATTAAATTTATCCGAAATAGGTACCTATATTGGCAACATTGGAAGAAATTTCTTGGAATTACCTCCTTAAGACTTGTAACAAAAATACAAATCATTGAATTGATTCTCATAATTTGAGCCTGCAAATAAGAATACCTAACCTGTATCGCACAGACAATAGAAGTAAGTAGCAGTGAACTTGTGAGTTGAGAAAGTGATGTGATGTCACTTGCATTCTATTACATGTCACTCACATAGGAGTAGACAACATTTGAAGAAACGTTGAGCTTGGTTCGTATTTGGTCGGATATGATCCTGCTATATTCTGTAGCTAGCTGTAGCTAGCTATTTGGGCTTCTAGTAAGTCTCTTAAGGACCTCATACCTCGGTTGGATACCTACTCTGTGGAATACCTATGTACAAGAATTGAAAATTCAGTCACTTTGTGAAGAATCGAAGATAGAGAGTGTGGGAATACTTTGTGAAGCTCAATAATATCAGCTATAAATTTGGTAGATATCTGACTGCTAACTGTAGTTCAAGAGCCTAGGGCCTAGGCAATACGAATATCAAAATATTAGTAATAGACATTAAAAACCAAACATTCAAACAAATAGGTTATTCTTGTTCTAAATTCCTCAGTTGTGCAACTCGGTAGATTACAGAACTTTTTTTCCACGGATATCAATCTAAGAACAAATTACTTCAATTAATTCCAAGAACACAAGACGGTAACGGTAATCTAGCTTCAAGATAAGACATCATTCAGAAACGGCAGTCTGAAATCTGAATTACCTACCTACAAATCTACAAGACTTGCCTACTTACTAAATACCGGTGCAACATCTTCCTAGCTTACCATTGATATCGAAATAAAATCTCTATTCATTTTCACAAGAACAATACTTCCAACTGAGGATGCTGGCCTAAAGTTAATGACCATCATGGACAATATGATGTCAAAGAATAAAACAATGAACAAGATGTTATCTTAATAGATATAGACCAAAATCTGTAATCAAATAATAAATTATGCTTGAAGTTGTATTGCAAGAGAGGAGATTAGGTTATTTGGAGCAAATAGACCAGAATCTGTAATGAAATAATAAATTATGCTTGAAGTTGTATTGCAAGAGAGGAGATTAGGTTATTTGGAGCAATATTATGAATTATGAGATGATTGTCTGATTCAATTCCAACATTTTTGTTGTTTTTTTTTTATGTTTCCAAACTGACTGCTGCGGTAGAAACAGTTTTAATAAAACTTGAATCTATGTATATTTCGGATCATGGGAATCCTCCTATCCTGTCTTCCTTCTCTCTTCACTTTCACAACGATAAGACCTCGGCACTTACAGTTCCCCCTATCAAACCTCTTGAAAAAAAAACCTCGCATTAAATTTAAATAGTAGGTAGGTAGATACAGAGATATTTTTTCAGCAGTTTAGTAAATTTTTCAGATACAATCTATGTGATAGCTCTTATGACACGTTCTCTATAAAGTTGAAGGTAGTTTCTTATTGGTGACAGATCACTCGATTAGGATCAAATGAAATGCTCGTTATAGGAGTGGTGACTTGTAACCAACTGTTTTCTACTATCCACAAGCAAATTTCATATCTTTTACTTTGAACATAATATAGTATTGACCACAAATGCCGGCTCCAGGATTTCTCCCACCCTTTTCGAGGATAGACGTTAGGGGAGAAAAGGATCTGTTTGTAAAAATGGATAGTAAAATAGCTGCTCTAGTTAGTTCGACTCTAACGAAGGTTGTGTGAAGAGTAATATTATTGTTGATATAACCATTGTTTCTTGTAAAGGCTATTGAACGAGATTATTACGCGGCGAAGTGTAGGGGAGTGATTGTAAAATAGTTTCCCTAATAATTAAGTCAATTTATTATTATTAGTTTATCTCGTTGTCATTAAATATTATTTTTATCGTTTCCCTAATAATTAAGTCAATTTATTATTATTAGTTTATCTCGTTGTCATTAAATATTATTTTTATCTTTTGTGTGTAACCAAACTTAACCAAACTTTCGTTGTTTGTTTATTTTTACCCCTTCTAAAATAATGGAAAACGGTAATAGTTGGAGAGTGATAGTGAGCGAGGAGCCATCGTTGTTCATTTATTTTTACCCTTCTAAATAATGGAAAACGGTAATAGTTGGAGAGTGATAGTGAGTGTTGTTTGTTTATTTTTACCCCTTCTAAAATAATGGAAAACGGTAATAGTTGGAGAGTGATAGTGAGCGAGGAGCCAGATTCCGATATATACTCGTTGTTCATTTATTTTTACCCTTCTAAATAATGGAAAACGGTAATAGTTGGAGAGTGATAGTGAGTGAGGAGTCCGATTCCGATATATACTTATTTTTAGACTGCTGGGGTAAAGGGACTTTTCAGTCCTATTCGGGCAGGATAAACAAGGTATATTCTATTCTATTCTATTCTATTCTACTTACATCATATTCATTATATTCACTGATTATTCTGAGTACCTATACAAAGCAATACCTATAATACCAAATACGTACCTAAATAGTTTCACAAATTTGAGGAGCGTTGGCTGTTGATCGAAAATGACGAACGATTGGGTTACTTTTGCCAAAATTGACAATAAGTTATTCAGGCATCTGAGTAGGTATGGTGGATGGGTACCTACAAATTATTCACACAACTTGGAGTGTTATAAGGATTTTGAAATAACAAAGAGACCTGGGTGCCTGGTTCTTTGGCTTTTTATGCAAAAACTTTTCCTGTCACTAAAAAGTATCCATGAAGTAGGTATCCGTATTTTATTTTACATATATGGAAATCCCAAAAATAATTCCTTCAATTTAAATGTTCAAAACTCGAGAGTATTAGCTACTAGCTACTAGAGATATTTGGAAAGTTTGGCAAATTTTAATGAAAACACTAGAAATGTATATGTTATATCTACGTACCTACTGTATAACAGGAATAAGTATGTAGATATCTGGTATTTGTCATAACATTCATAACTTAATAAAGTTAGAAAAGGATTTCCCTGTTGAATTTGAGCAGCCTAAAGTTTTGGATTGATACATATATACGTAGATAACCATAGTCACCATACTAAGTACCATACCCTGTGAGCCCTTGTTAATTCCTCACGCTCCGACCCAAACTAATATAAACAGTACCGAGGTCTCCTAACAGTCCTAACTAACCAAAATAATAGACAATATTGTTCTTTCTTTTGCTTCGGCTACGAAGGTGGTATCAATCTCTGTTAACAATGGAGTTAATTCGTTTGATTGGGGGAAATTGTAGGGAAATTATATCCACAGGGCAATTATTGGTCAAAACAGGCGACAACCGGACACAAGACATACCTGATCCAAGGCCGTAAAATAATATGTCTCTGGATTTTCCTGTAAATCAGAGATCAGCCTTGTTATCACCATGGGAGTTGTGACCTAGCAGGAGAGTGTTTTGTCTTCTGCACTGATCTCTAAATGATCTTTGTTCTTTTCTATGATATCATAAGGGAATATAATATCTTTCTATAAATACTCTAATATAATTGGATAATACTGTGCACTTGTTCTATAAGTACTCTACTCTGATCACTGTTAGTTTTACTTATGGCTCTGCTGGTTACTTAGTTACTTAGTTCCTATGAGGAAAATGGTTCTGATAAAGATGATATCTGGATGGGTGACTGTCTGGGAGATGGCTATGCCATGGTGCACTCAGTCTCCTGAGGAATCATCATGGTTTGGATTAAAGAGAAACGCCAAGGTGTCTGGAATCCGGATTTGCCTTTCAGGAAGTGGGAGTTGCGTCATTTAGCAGTTACAGTTCCCTCTAAATAATAAACTTTACTCTTCTGTTTCAGTTACTGGAATCCGAGATGGACGATTACAACGGAATGGCCAGCTTGTATCCTAGACAGCAACCCTAGATGTCACATCTATCCTATCCGGCTCATTACTAATACTTCATTCCATTCATAATTTCATATTACTATACTGACTTTCCATTATTCCATTCATATTACTATACTGACTAGAACATGAGGGGACCAAAATAAACATCGTTTTGATAAAGATCAAATCGATGATGAAAATATAATTGATGGGATTATCCAAAATGAGTACAAATCAGGTTAGGCTAGGAACTTAGTACAAATTAGTAGGTATCTTTTATTTATTAGTGTTTTAGTTTTACTATCTATATTTCTATAAATATAAAAGAAGTCCTAGTTTTAACTCTACTACATATTAATTTGACATTTAGTTTGTCTGTATCCCCGATAACGCGCTTGAACGGTAGGTCCGCTTTCGAATTCAATCGATGATGAAAATATAATTGATGGGATTATCCAAAATGAGCACAAATCAGGTTAGGCTAGGAACTTAGTACAAATTAGAAGGTATCTTTTATTTATTAGTGTTTTAGTTTTACTATCTATATTTCTATATATATAAAAGAAGTCCTAGTTTTAACTCTACTACATATTAATAATTTGACATTTAGTTTGTCTGTATCTCCGATAACGCGCTTGAACGGGTAGTCCGCTTTCGAATTTTCGATGAAATTTGGTGATGCGAACATATCTTTTGCAATTTTAGGGGTAATTGATGGATCATCATGAGCACGTTGTCCTCTGGAATCATGTTAAATGAAGTATTTTATGTCTTAAAATAAAACAAAGTAAAGCTTCTAAAGGAAATGGGCTTTTAGTGTCCCATATTTAGGCTTTCTGATGCTTTGTAAGGGTTCCACATCTGATTGAGTTATGCAATTCTCTGAACTATAGCACGTTGTCCTCTGGAATCATGTTAAATGAAGTATTTTATGTCTTAAAATAAAACAAAGTAAAGCTTCTAAAGGAAATGGGCTTTTTGTGTCGCATATTTAGGCTTTCTGATGCTTTGTAAGGGTTCCACATCTGATTGAGTTATGCAATTCTCTGAACTATCAAACTATTTGTTATAATTTGTCATCATGATTGTGTTGGTGTTTCAGATGTCTCGTAAGATGGGAACATTTGTATCGTTCACATGTGTTTTGCTGCTATTGAGTTGCTTCTGTATAGGATTGGAAGGCAGATATTTGCCTACCAGATCTGGAAACACTGAGGACAGAGTAAGCAAACTCAAGGAACTACTCAGAGATGTAAGTATATTATAAGTAGAAGTATTTTATTATTCAAAGTATCTAATATGAATTAGAAAATTTTGGATTTTGATCAAGTTCACTCTAGGTAGATATTAACCTGAATAAATAGATTGTTTTGCTCCGAATGTTCACATGTGTTTTGCTGCTATTGAGTTGCTTCTGTATAGGATTGGAAGGCAGATATTTGCCTACCAGATCTGGAAACACTGAGGACACAATAAGCAAACTCAAGGAACTACTCAGAGATGTAAGTATATTATAAGTAGAAGTATTTTATTATTCAAAGTATTCACTGAGGACAGAGTAAGCAAACTCAAGGAACTACTCAGAGATGTAAGTATATTATAAGTAGAAGTATTTTATTATTCAAAGTATCTATGAATTAGAAAATTTTGGATTTTTATCAAGTTCACTCTAGGTATTAACCTGAATAAATAGATTTTTTTGCTCCGAATAAATTCCCTGTGGATCTTTAATAGAACTCTTCTGTCTGGGTTAAATCTGCTGCCCCCCTCCACCCCTGCAATCAATTTCAAAATAATTGGACAGCAGAAAAGAACCATCTATAAAGGGAATTGTTTTTTATAGATGGTTCTTTTCTGCTTAATTAAATCCCAATTCATTCCATATTTTATTGTTCACAAGTGAGTGTTACAGAGCGAGGGATCTTGAATTCTATGATGTTCATTTGAGTGTTTTCTTCAGCAGCTAGTCAACCATGTTGGTTCCGTACATACCTTTACATTTACCTATAGGAAGATACCTACATGGAGTGGATTTGTCCTTATGACCGCGTCTTCCTCTGTATTAACACTAATCGTGTCCATCTTATTATGAATACCAAGTCCTGTGTTGATAATATCAAATATAACATAACATCATATCAAATATGTGAATCCCAAGTGCCTAGTTACAATATTTGCTCACACATAACATAAGTAACATAACTCGAATAATTCTGGATTGATGGGTAACCGTAAGAACACAAACATAGAGTGAATATTATGGAAATATAACAACGCCTCTTCACTACCCTTGTCCGCAATTAAACAGGAGATATTCAACTATAGGAGTTTCCTCGAGAAAGGCCCTTACAACATTTTAGGTTGGTTAATTGTCCATGTAGCCATTTCCCAACGATGAGCCAACCCTACGACTTCCCAATCATCGATGTAACCGTAAGAACACAAACATAGAGTGAATATTATGGAAATATAACAACGCCTCTTCACTACCCTTGTCCGCAATAAAACAGGAGATAATCAACTATAGGACTGTAGGAGTTTCCTCGAGAAAAGTCCTAACAACATTTCAGGTTGGTTAATTGTCCATGGAGCCATTTCCCAACGATGAGCCAACCCTACGACTTCCCAATCATCGATGTTTTTGTTACATCTTACCAGACGTCCGCTTTTCGGCGGACATGTCCTCCTTTTTATAAGTTTGTCCTCCGTCCGCCCGCCTTTTTAAAATATAGCAAAATATCCGCCTTTTCAAAGTTTCGGCCTCAAAAATCCAATTTACGTAATGTATTGTTTTCCGTTGAGAAGAGGCGTCAGGACTCTAACTTTTAAAAAGCATAAATTTAATTTTTGTGCAATTAAGTCCATGTGCAATGTACGTACATTCAGTAGGTATATAAATAGGTGGTAGGTATGTAATATACCTAGGTACACTGTACATACATAGGTATATTTAAAAAAAAAAAGAAAAAAAATATATGTTGCTTTTTTTAGTTACTGGTGGTTTTTGTGTTGATTATTTTCTTCGTCCTCCTTTTGGTTGAAATGTCCGCCTTTTTTAGCCAAAATGTCCTTCTTTTGAAATTTCTTGTCTGGTAACCCTAGTTATAAAGGACTCTTAAATTTATAAGTATCCGCAGAACAAGAAGGTGTAATATCATTTTGATCAAATCCCTAACGATCTCAACATTTATAACGATTATTATACCTGTTTATGTTCTTTTAATTCGAATTAAAATTTATTGGAAATATTTTTCCCATATAACAGAACGCCTCTGTTTTTTTCGCCGCTTTTTTTTTTTTTAATTTCCCGAATTTTCACAGATTTAGATAGAAATAATATTACAACTACATACTATGTAGGTAAAAAATATTATGTTCCAGTTCCTACATAAAAGTAAGAAATCATGACCTTGCAATTCAATAGGTGAGAGTCATTTGAGGAATTGAGGGCTTATGGAATGCAAAGAATTTTGTTTCACTATGAATGAAATGGATTTGTTTCAACACTTTTGCTTTCGGCTGATGAAGAACGAACAATATTTATATAGAAATTACCCATGACATCCCATATCCTTTCACTTCCAACGGATAAATGCCACTTTCATTGCAGATAATACCTATTGAACACAAGGTTGACGAGAATTCATAAATAGGTCTTAGTAGGGTCGAGGCACCCCGCACACCAGGATTCCGTCGTAATTCGGTTGAGAATGACTTTGATGATTTTGACATTCTAGAATCATTAGGTTGGGAAAGTCATCCTACAAGACAAAGGAGATGTTCTCAAAATATCAAGGAGTTTGAGTAAGCATGTTGTACCTACCTATGGGTAGGTAAGATCATTATGGAATAATGGAATAATAATGTTTTATGTAAACACTACCTACGTAGGTACCTACCTATATGATAATAATAGTGCTTATTTTTACTGCTCGCATAGGACTGATAAGTCCCTTTACTCCAGCAGTAGGCTACTACTATTATTGTGGTCAAATTCTCAAATTATATTGAGGATAAAATTCCATACCTCGGCTGGGATTGAACCCACGCCCTCCTGTTTACCAGGCGAGCGCTTTGACCACTACACCACCGAGGTAGGTGGTGTAGTGGTCTGGTTGTGCGGGTTGCTGAAGGGAATATAAGGATTAGAGTTGAGTAAGCATGTTGTACCTATAGGTAGGTAAGATCATTATGCGGGTTGCTGAAGGGAATATAAGGATTAGAGTTGAGTAAGCATGTTGTATCTATAGGTAGGTAAGATCATTATGCGGGTTGCTAAAGGGAATATAAGGATTAGAGTTGAGTAAGCATGTTGTACCTACCTATAGGTAGTTAAGATCATTATGCGGGTTGCTGAAGGGAATATAAGGATGAGAGTTGAGTAAGCATGTTGTACCTATAGGTAGTTAAGATCATTATGCGGGCTGCTGAAGGGAATATAAGGATGAGAGTTGAGTAAGCATGTTGTACCTATGGGTAGGTAAGATCATTATGCGGGTTGCTGAAGGGAATATAAGGATGAGAGTTGAGTAAGCATGTTATGTTGTACCTATGGGTAGGTAAGATCATTATGCGGGTTGCTAAAGGGAATATAAGGATGAGAGTTGAGTAAGCATGTTATGTTGTACCTATGGGTAGGTAAGATCATTATGCGGGCTGCTGAACGGAATATAAGGATTAGAGACTGGTCATATTATTCCATTGGAATAATCTAATCTAAACTAGATCACCCTTTCGTAATATCAGCAATTGTAACGAAAGGTACTCTAGGATTTCTATTTCTAAGCCCAGAGGTCAAACATTAGGCAAGGGTTTCCATGTTTTACTTATTGAAAATTGTAAGTACAAGTGGAGAGTAAAAGTTTAATCTAATAAGATGACACTAGTGAGTATTACAACAATATAAACTTCCAGTTAAATACGACTGGAAGTTTTGAAACTTTATTCTAAAATCTTCTATTGTCTTCTGTTCATCTTGGTCTTCTTATCTGTCTTTAGTATTGTTTTTGATATCTTTCTTTATTTCATAATATTGTCCATCACACCACTAAAATTTAATGAGTGTACATACTTATTAACATTGTCTAAGGAAACAACACTGGTTATAGTAGAACCATCAGGGAAAGCAATAAAAGATATGAATGATGACTAGTTTTATATCTATCTCTTCCCTCCCATCTCTTCCTACAGGAACATCTTCCTACACACCAAGATGAAAACCTGCGCCGTGTCGGATATCAAAATATTAGTAATAGACATTAAAAACCAAACATTCAAACAAATAGGTTATTCTTGTTCTAAATTCCTCAGTTGTGCAACTCGTTAGATTACAGAACTTTTTTTCCGCGGATATCAATCTAAGAACAAATTACTTCAATTAATTCCAAGAACACAAGACGGTAACGGTAATCTAGCTTCAAGATAAGACATCATTCAGAAACGGGCAGTCTGAAATCTGAATTACCTACCTACAAAGTCCTATTGTTCAGGAAGTTTGAGTCATACCTAACGTGCTTATCAAAATGGTGAGTACCGACCTACCTACATACCTCAAGTTGCGATCTTTTAAGTACCTGAATGAACTAGGTAGAAATATTGGAGAAACAATGAAATGACTGACAACTAAATTAGGTAATACATATTCCATATTCCTTTACCGTATAATTCGCTTGGAGGGTAGCGCATCTGCATTATAACAGCTAGGTCGTGGTTTCGATTCCCACACCGGGTGGATTTTATCCTGAACAGATAAGGATCTCCTATCCTGTCTTCCTTCTCTCTTCACTTTCACAACGATAAGACCTCGGCAATTACAGTTCCCCCTATCAAACCTCTTGAAAAAAAACCTCGCATTAAATTTAAATAGTAGGTAGGTACAGAGACATTTTTTCAGCAGTTTAGTAAATTTTTCAGATACAGTCTATCTATGTGATAGCTCTTATGACACGTTCTCTATAAAGTTGAAGGTTGTTTCTTATTGGTGACAGATCACTCCATTAGGATCAAAAGAAATGCTCGTTATAGGAGTGGTGACTTGTAACCAACAATAGACCAGAATCTGTAATGAAATAATAAATTATGCTTGAAGTTGTATTGCAAGAGAGGAGATTAGGTTATTTGGAGCAATATTATGAGATGATTGTCTGATTCAATTCCAACATTTTTGTTGTTTTTGTATGTTTCCAAACTGACTGCTGCGGTAGAAAGAGTTTTAATAAAACTTGAATCTATGTATACTTACATCATATTCATTATATTCACTGATTATTCTGAGTACCTATACAAAGCAATACCTATAATACCCAATACGTACCTAAATAGTTTCACAAATTTGAGGAGCGTTGGCAGTTGATCGAAAATGACGAACGATTGGGTTACTTTTGCCAAAATTGACACTAAGTTATTCAGGCGTTTGAGTAGGTATGGTGGATGGGTACCTACAAATTATTCACACAACTTGGAGTGTGTATAAGGATTTTGAAATAATAAAGAGACCTGGGTGCCTGGTTCTTTGGCTTTTTATGCAAAAACTTTTCCTGTCACTAAAAAGTATCCATGAAGTAGGTAGGTATCCGTATTTTATTTTACATATGGAAATCCCAAAAATAATTCCTTCAATTTAAATGTTCAAAACTCAAGAGTATTAGCTACTAGAGATATTTGGAAAGTTTGGCAAATTTTAATGAAAACACTAGAAATGTTTATGTTATACCTACGTACCTATTGTATAACAGGAATAAGTATGTAGATATCTCGTATGTGTCATAACATTCATAACTTAATAAAGTTAGAAAAGGATTTCCCTGTTGAATTTGAGCAGCCTAAAGTTTTAAATTGATACATATATACCTAGATAACCATAGTCACCATACTAAGTACCATACCCCGTGAGTCCCTTGTTAATTCCTCATGCTCCGACCCAAACTAATATAAACAGTACCGAGGTCTCCTAACAGTCCTAACTAACCAAAATAACAGACAATATTATTCTTTCTTTTGCTTCGGCTACGAAGGTGGTATCAATCTCTGTTAACAATGGAGTTAATTCACCAAAAAACCACTTTAATCACAGACTTTGTGTCAGTTTTAAGGTCATAACTTTTTCATTTTAATCGAAAAACTGTTTTTGTTAAAATGACGAGCCAGAGCACAAAATTTTGATCCGAATACACCTGAGACACGATTTCCAAAGTTCAGTTTTGATATTTTTTTTTTTTAAGCTCGAAAAAAATTTACGTCGTCATGTCTGATTTTTACGTTACGAAACACGCGGTTTTCGTCCGAGAAAATTTTGGAGAAGAGGTCTCCATCTTTCAGAAAAAATTAAAATTAAAAAGTTATGACCTAAAAATTGACACAAGGTCTGTGATTTTTTTTCAAGTGGATTTTTGGACGTTTCTCGGAAACGAGGCCCAAGTTAGGAAAATGACCCACAGAACCTTGTTGGAAATGATGAGATCTACCTACCCTCAGCCGTTGTAAGTGTTTTTCTGACGCACCCTGTATAAGTTTAGGTAATCACATTATCTTTTTTTTTTTTTTTTTTTTTTTTTTTTTTTTTTTAAGCTCGAAAAAAAATTACGTCGTCATGTCTGATTTTTACGTTACGAAACACTCGGTTTTCGTCCGAGAAAATTTTGGAGAAGAGGTCTCCATCTTTCAGAAAAAAATAAAATTAAAAAGTTATGACCTAAAAACTGACACAAGGTCTGTGATTTTTTTTCAAGTGGTTTTTTGGACGTTTCTCGGAAACGAGGCCCAAGTTAGGAAAATGACCCACAGAACCTTGTTGGAAATGATGAGATCTACCTACCCTGAGCCGTTGTCAGTGTTTTTCTGGCGCACCCTGTATAAGTTTAGGTAATCACATTATCACTTAGGAACTTAGGTCTTTTATCGATTTTTATTTATGTAGTTTGTTTGATTGTCTGTCGGTTTGTTCCGTCATAATCATAACTCTCAAATAATTTGTACGATTTTGATGGAATTTGGGAAATACGAGGTATAGAGAGGATAAAGTTATAGAGAGGAAATTTGTTAAGTAGATTTGAACCCAATCGGGATAAAAGAGAGTTCAATTATTTGGAAATGTAAATGCCATAATATAGCATTTCTAGTTCTTTGGGTGTTGTTTAACAATAACAATATTTCCTCTCCAAATTGCAGTGAATGAAAATGAAGACGCCCCGAATCATCCTGGCCTTTGCCTGTATAGTGATCAGTCCAATATTAGGATATGACAAGCATGAAACCTTGGCTTCAATTGCCAACAACAAAGAAAATCTCATTTCTAATGTCATTGATGGGAAACAACATTTAATATCTAATGCGATTAATGCCAAGCAGAACTTAATATCCAACGTCATCACAGGAAAACAACATTTAATCTCAAACGGGTTGGTTCGTTTTGTTATCCCAAAAAACCCCAAGGTAAAAATAATATACCGGGGGTTTGGGTAAGGGGGGGGGGGGGGGCGTGAAAAAATGAGAATATGCCCAAAGGGGGCGCCATGCAAAAAAGTTTGAGAACCACTGCTCTAAATAATAAACTTTATTTACTCTTCTGTTTCAGTTGCTAGAATCCGAGATGGACGATTACAACGGGATGTCCAGTTTGTATCCTAGACAGCAACCCTAGATGTCACATCTATCCTATCCGGCTCATTACTAATGCTTCATTCCATTCATATTACTATACTGACTTACTGACCTCTATCTTAAATATCTTCGAATCAATAGTTTTCTCTCGAACTTTGTTATTGTTTCAAAATGTATGATTTTAAGATCATGTTGTGTTTTTTGAGTTCTCTTTTTATGGTACCAAATTATCTGAAAAAAATGTATCACTGTGTCAAGCTGTTAAGCATTATAATGTAAGGTTGTGGTTATGTACCGGAGTGAGATAGGCCATTCCCGTCCTGTCTTGGCGTGTGGAAAATGATGTGGTAACTTAACACAGCCTTCACGAGCGTGTAATGTTGGCGGGAAATTCGATCAGTGAATTTTTAAGAAGTCATATTTGACTCCTTAAGGTAAGAGGCTTTGTTCGACTGAATTTTTAATAAATATCAATAATTACTTTTTTGAACTACCTTAATGTTAAATCTCTTTAGGGTCTCACTCAAAACTACATAGGAATAGGAACCTCACCTAGCTCAATGCCTAGGTCATTTCTATTTTATCATTCAATTCTTACCTAATTTTATCCCCATTTTAATTAATACACAATAGTTATAAATATAGGCTTACCAGACGTCCGCTTTTCGGCGGACATGTCCTCCTTTTTATAAGTTTGTCCTCCGTCCGCCCGCCTTTTTAAAATATAGCAAAATGTCCGCCTTTTCAAAGTTTCGGCCTCAAAAATCCAATATGACCTTGCAAGTCAATAGGTGAGAGTCATTTGAGGAATTGAGGGCTTATGGAATGCAAAGAATTTTGTTTCACTATGAATGAAATGAAATGGATTTGTTTCAACACTTTTGCTTTCGGCTGCTAAAGAACGAACAATATTTATATAGAAATTACCCATGACGTCCCATATCCTTTCACTTCCCACGGATAAATGCCACTTTCATTGCAGATAATACCTATTGAACGCAAGGTTGACGAGAATTCATAAATAGGTCTTAGTAGGGTCGAGGCACCCCGCACCCCACAGGATTCCGTCGTAATTCGGTTGAGAATGACTTTGATGATTTTGACATTCTAGAATCATGAGGTTGGGAAAGTCATCCTACAAGACAAAGGAGATGTTCTCAAAATATCAAGGAGTTTGAGTAAGCATGTTGTACCTACCTATGGGTTAGGTAAGATCATTATGCGGGCTGCTGAAGGGAATATAAGGATTAGAGACTGGTCATATTATTCCATTAAAATAATCTAATCTAAACTAGATCACCCTTTCGTAATAAGTTTTAATAAAACTTGAATCTATGTATACTTACATCATATTCATTATATTCACTGATTATTCTGAGTACCTATACAAAGCAATACCTATAATACCCAATACGTACCTAAATAGTTTCACAAATTTGAGGAGCGTTGGCAGTTGATCGAAAATGACGAACGATTGGGTTACTTTTGCCAAAATTGACACTAAGTTATTCAGGCGTTTGAGTAGGTATGGTGGATGGGTACCTACAAATTATTCACACAACTTGGAGTGTGTATAAGGATTTTGAAATAATAAAGAGACCTGGGTGCCTGGTTCTTTGGCTTTTTATGCAAAAACTTTTCCTGTCACTAAAAAGTATCCATGAAGTAGGTAGGTATCCGTATTTTATTTTACATATGGAAATCCCAAAAATAATTCCTTCAATTTAAATGTTCAAAACTCAAGAGTATTAGCTACTAGAGATATTTGGAAAGTTTGGCAAATTTTAATGAAAACACTAGAAATGTTTATGTTATACCTACGTACCTATTGTATAACAGGAATAAGTATGTAGATATCTCGTATGTGTCATAACATTCATAACTTAATAAAGTTAGAAAAGGATTTCCCTGTTGAATTTGAGCAGCCTAAAGTTTTAAATTGATACATATATACCTAGATAACCATAGTCACCATACTAAGTACCATACCCCGTGAGTCCCTTGTTAATTCCTCATGCTCCGACCCAAACTAATATAAACAGTACCGAGGTCTCCTAACAGTCCTAACTAACCAAAATAACAGACAATATTGTTCTTTCTTTTGCCTCGGCTACGAAGGTAGTATTAATCTCTGTTAACAATGGAGTTAATTCATTTGATTGGGGGAAATTGTAGGGAAATTATATCCACAGGGCAATTATTGGTCAAAACAGGCGACAACCGGACACAAGACATACCTGATCCAAGGCCGTAAAATAATATGTCTCTGGATTTTCCTGTAAATCAGAGATCAGCCTTGTTATCACCATGGGAGTTGTGACCTAGCAGGAGAGTGTTTTGTCTTCTGCACTGATCTCTAAATGATCTTTGTTCTTTTCTATGATATCATAAGGGAATATAATATCTTTCTATAAATACTCTAATATGATTGGATAATAATGTGCACTTGTTCTATAAGTACTCTACTCTGATTCCTGTTAGTTTTACTTATGGCTCTGCTGGTTACTTAGTTCCTATGAGGAAAATGGTTCTGATAAAGATGCTGTCTGGATGGGTGACTGTCTGGGAGATGGTTATGCCATGGTGCACTCAATCTCCTGAGGACTCATCATCATCATGGTTTGGATCAAAGAGAAACGCCAAGGTGTCTGGGATCTCTCTGCTGGTTACTTAGTTACTTAGTTCCTATGAGGAAAATGGTTCTGATAAAGATGATATCTGGATGGGTGACTGTCTGGGAGATGGTTATGCCATGGTGCACTCAGTCTCCTGAGGACTCATCATGGTTTGGATTAAAGAGAAACGCCAAGGTGTCCGGATTTGCCTTTCAGGAAGTGGGAGTTGCGTGATTTAGCAGTTACAGTTCCCTCTAAATCAGAGGTTCTCAAACTGGGGGGCGCGCCCCCCTGGGGAGAGTAACTTAACACAGCCTTCACGAGCGTGTAATGTTGGCGGGAAATTCGATCAGTGAATTTTTAAGAAGTCATATTTGACTCCTTAAGGGAAGAGGCTTTGTTCGACTGAATTTTTAATAAATCTCTTGTCAGAGTTGTTCGTTGTTAGAAGTATCGTTGATCGCGGAAATAAGATTTCAAAAGTCGTTTTTTAAGTGCTAATCAATAAAATAAATGATGAGATCTACCTACCCTGAGCCGTTGTCAGTGTTTTTCTGGCGCACCCTGTATAAGTTTAGGTAATCACATTATCACTTAGGTCTTTTATCGATTTTTGTTTATGTAGTTTGTTTGATTGTCTGTCGATTTGTTCCGTCATTATCATAACTCTCAAATAATTTGTACGATTTTGATGGAATTTGGTAAATACGAGGTATAGAGAGGATAAAGTTATAGAGAGGAAATTTGTTAATTAGATTTGAACCCAATCGGGATGAAAGAGAGTTTAATTATTTGGAAATGTAAATGCCATTTCTACTTGTTTAACAATAACAATATTTCCTCTCCGAATTGCAGTGAATGAAAATGAAGACGCACCGAATCATCCTGGCCTTTGCCTGTATAGTGATCAGTCCAATATTAGGATATGACAAGCATGAAACCTTGGCTTCAATTGCCAACAACAAAGAAAATCTCATTTCTAATGTCATTGATGGGAAACAACATTTAATATCTAATGCGATTAATGCCAAGCAGAACTTAATATCCAACGTCATCACAGGAAAACAACATTTAATCTCAAACGCCATCAATACAAAACAACATTTAATTTCAAACGCCATCAATACAAAACAACATTTAATTTCAAAGGCCATTAATGCAAAGCAGCATTTAATTTCCAATGTCTTCAACGCCAAACAGAATTTTGTTTCTAATGTCGCGAATGCAAAACAGAATATTGTTTCTAATGTTGCGAATGCAAAACAAAATTTGATTTCAAATGTTGCGCAAATAAAAGGAAACTTGTTGCATTCACGACCCCAACAACTATGGAAAATACATAAATATACAGGAATCGAACTGAAACCAGTCTCAGGTATTCATATTGCTAACCAAAGACAATCATACGAAACAGCTCCTGCTGCCATCAGGTTCCAAGCCCCCAACAACTATGGAAAATACATAAATATACAGGAATCGAACTGAAACCAGTCTCAGGTATTCATATTGCTAATCAAAGACAATCATACGAAACAGCTCCTGCTGCCATCAGGTTCCAAGCTCCTGTCTCAACTCTATCAGAAACCTATGGACCTCCTGCTAGTCTAGTTGATTCCTATGGACCCCCTACCAAGTTACAAGGTGAAACTGTTGATGCAAATACACAAAGAAAACACATTCACTGGAAGATTTGAAAAATCGTTCTAGACCTCGGCCAACATTTCTGAGAACTAGAGGAGAGAGTACCACAGAACATCACACTACTGACACAACTACCAGTCAACCAGATCAGGAGGAAGTTCGCAGTCAACAATCAGAAAGTAAGTAAATTCTCTAGCTCCTTGTATTTCAATTAAAAATTTTGACGTGATTAGTGTACAGATCCTATCGAAAGATACGTTCATAGCACTGGTATCTACATACGTAGGTACCTATCTACCTATGTACAATGAAGTCATTATTACCCGAACCAAACATTTCAATTTGGTAGTCCGGAAACCACCAGAGTTTAAAGAGCTAAAACTATTAAATGACAAAAATTAAAGATGATCCTGCTCACTTAAAGCTAGAGTTACCTAGCCATAAACCTTATGTAAATATTGGCACAATAGGAAGTACGGAAGTTATCATTCAAAGAAATTGTGAAGGCATAATTCAATTAAAAATTTTGACGTGATTAGTGTACAGATCCTATCGAAAGATACGTTCATAGCACTGGTATCTACATACGTAGGTCTTACAGTGCTCCTGCTGAACCATCTAATTCCTATGGAGCACCTGCTGCACCATCCACATCTTATGAAGTACCATCCACTTCTTATGGTTCACCATCCACCTCTTATACTGCTCCTGCTGCACCATCCACTTCTTATGAAGTACCATCCACTTCTTATGAAGTACCATCCACTTCTTATGGTGCACCATCTACTTCTTATAGTGCTCCTGCTGCACCATCCACTTCTTATGAAGTACCATCCACTTCTTATGGTGCGCCATCTACTTCTTATAGTGCTCCTGCTGCACCATCCACTTCTTATGAAGTACCATCCACTTCTTATGGTGCGCCATCTACTTCTTATAGTGCTCCTGCTGCGCCATCTACTTCTTACGAAGCACCATCTTCTTACAGTGCTCCTGCTGAACCATCTAATTCCTATGGAGCACCTGCTGCACCATCCACATCTTATGAAGTACCATCCACTTCTTATGTTTCACCATCCACCTCTTATACTGCTCCTGCTGCACCATCCACTTCTTATGAAGTACCATCCACTTCGTATGGTGCACCATCTACTTCTTATAGTGCTCCTGCTGCACCATCCACTTCTTATGAAGTACCATCCACTTCTTATGAAGTACCATCCACTTCTTATGAAGTACCATCCACTTCTTATGGTGCGCCATCTACTTCTTACGAAGCACCATCCACTTATTATAGTGCTCCTTCTGCGCCATCCAATTCCTATGAAGCACATGCTGCACCAGCCACATCCTATGAAGCACCATCCACTTCTTACAATGCACCATTCCCCTCACACAAGACTCACTCTCATCATTCACTTCCTCAAGCACCTCCTCGATCTTCTTACACATACGATTCCTATGGGTCAGTTATTGTTCCACAAACCTCCGATATCTCCCAAACCGCATCTGGCAATGTAATCAATGTCCCTGCATCAGATGAGTCTGGTCCACAATACTACAGCTTCCCTTCCCACTCTGATTATCTTGTTCATCAAGCTCAAAACAATGGATTTGGTCAACAGGTTCAGAGCAATGGATTTGGCTCTGACGTAGAAGCGAAATTTTTACTAATGAATATGTGTGAATTCATGGAAACTATTAAAAAAATACCCTGTCTGCTAGATTAGATTGATGTTACATTTTATTTGGAGCGGCAATGTTATTTATTACCTAATAGGAACATAGATATTCCCTACACTAGATATAATAATAAATAATAACATTCAACATGGTGATGGGAATCCAAACTTCATGACCAGAAACAAAGATTGTGATCGGTTCATGGTGGCTGGCAGCATTTCCTTGCTACTTTTTTGTTCCACTAAGATTGCAGAAGTGTTTTGTAAAGTTGAACGTATTATTTGGACACTTCACATGTAATTATGATGATAAATTATAATTTCATGCAACAATGTTCGTATGATAAGTGTAATAGCTTGTACTTATGATGCAAACATTACCTCAAACATTTGAGATAACGCAAAAACACCCTGATAGTAGTTGATACCTAAAAAAGCATCAATAATATATCCAATATAGGGAAAAAATTGGGTCGGAAAATTCTCTTTGAGAAGGCACACATGAAAATTTTACCTACATATTTCTACATAAACTAACTTACCTAAATACATACCTACCATTAGAACAAGAACCAAGGAGAAAACATCAGGTAGTAAATTGTCTGGAGAATTTAGAACTTTGGTGATTGAACTTACCAACCATATATCAACCAGTGGACCAGAACTTACCTACATATTTGACTACTTACTACTGTCCAAGTTGCTTGTCACAGTGATGCTATTCGTACTTGTCATAGAATCCACAGTTCTTATGTCATTGAATAACGCTACTATGTCCAAATTATCCAAGGACCAAGGTGATGGAAAAACAAAAGAGTTTGCTCTGTTGTTTGAAATCAATGCGAGTAAATTAGTTCAAATCTGTTGGGATTTGACTATTTGGTCATTATTTAATATTCTGTACGCATTGTTTTTTCTCTTTTGACAACGGTAACAGAATTACAGTTGCATTGAAGCTGAAAATGGGTGACAACAACCTTGTCATTGTCACTCTTCCCTAGCTGGTCATCATCATCATCAGCAGCATTATTATTAATCCACCTGTGACCTGTTTAGTTTTACTGGACTTGGTAACCTTACAACATTATCGGGTACGTTAGGTACGCACTATTAAGATTCTTATCTCAACATCTCAATAGATCATCTCCATGTCAAGTACAATGTCTTGCTTAAAGTCAACTATTGCAAAACTTATGGATTCATCTTTCAATGATCTTTTCAAGCATTGCATACATATCGATATATCATTATCTCATCGATATCGGAAAAAATCATTCGATAAATTGTAAGTACAAGTGGAGAGTAAAAGTTTAATCTAATAAGATGACACTAGTGAGTATTACAACAATATAAACTTCCAGTTAAATATACGACTGGAAGTTTTGAAACATTATTCTAAAATCTTCTATTGTCTTCTGTTCATCTTGGTCTTTTTATCTGTCTTTAGTATTGTTTTCGTTATCTTTCTTTCTTTCATAATAATGTCCATCACACCACTAAAATTTAATGAGTGTGCATACTTATTATTAATAATATTTGCCTCTTTGTTTGATTCTTGTTTCAGCCAGCACCAAAAGAACATCTTCTACCACCTCAACCACAGTTGAACAAGTGTAAGACGACTGGAAGTTTTGAAACTTTATTCTAAAATCTTCTATTGTCTTCTGTTCATCTTGGTCTTCTTATCTGTCTTTAGTATTGTTTTTGTTATCTTTCTTTCTTTTATATTGTCCATCACACCACTAAAATTTAATGAGTGTGCATACTTATTATTATTAATCTTTGCCTCTTTGTTTGATTCTTGTTTCAGCCAGCACCAAAAGAACATCTCCTACCACCTCAACCACAGTTGAACAAGTGTAAGAAGAACAAATCCTTGTAATATCCTGGTTTATAAATATTTTATCGTCCGTACCTGTACCTATTTATTGTACTTAATGATTAAGAATTACCGTACCTATACCTTCCAATAAAATAACAATTCCATTAATTTCAATACACCTAAATGAGCCTGAACCGCTATCCTGGTTTATAAATATTTTATCGTCCGTACCTGTACCTATTTATTGTACTTAATGATTAAGAATTACCGTACCTATACCTTCCAATAAAATAACAATTCCATTAATTTCAATACACCTAAATGAGCTTTGTATTTTACTTTTGCCTCAGCTTTTATCCGATTGTTCAAGAGGCGTTCTCGATTAATTTGCGAGTAGTTCATAATCCAAAGTAATATTAGGTTTTATTTACTTTCCTTTCGGTGATTCAGTACGGTACTACCTTGTGTTGAAAGGATTGCGGCTCAAAACCCTTTGGATAGGGTCCTGTAATAGGGGCAGGAGTTTTACTTCAAAATTAAGGGGACTGAAACGCGTCAGTAGTCAGTACTTGGTACAAAAATCTCTCAACATCCAATAAGACAACAGCTTGAGCATCATGAGCGCGTTACCCTCTGGAAACTGGAAAGACCTAAATGAGCTTTGTATTTTACTTTTGCTTCAGCTTTTATCCGATTGTTCAAGAGGCGTTCTCGATTAATTTGCGAGTAGTTCATAATAATCATAATCCACAATAATACCAGGTTTTATTTACTTTCCGTGATTGAGTACGGTACTACCTTGTGTTGAAAGGATTGCAGCTCAAAACCCTTTGGATAGGGTCCTGTAATAGGGGCAGGAGTTTTACTTCAAAATTAAGGGGACTGAAGCGCGTCAGTAGTCAGTACTTGGTACAAAAATCTCTCAACATCCAATAAGACAACAGCTTGAGCATCATGAGCGCGTTACCCTCTGGAAACTGGAAAGACATACCTATAATTATTTTTGAAATAGAGCAACTCGTATCTGATTGGTCAAGTGCCGAAAATAAGTGCCAACAAATTCAACAGATTCTTAAGAATAGTTCCACTACAAATAAGTGCCAATTCCAAACTGAGTTCATTGGGTGTGTATTGGTACTATTGGTAACCTGACGTATTTTGTCATTTTCATCGTTATGCCCACATATTCAATTTGAAAAAGTTTGACCAGAATCTTCCGGGGAAAGACATATACCTATAATTATGTTTGAAATAGAGCAACTCGTATCTGATTGGTCAAGTGCCGAAAATAAGTGCCAACAAATTCAACAGATTCTTAAGAATAGTTCCACTACAAATAAGTGCCAATTCCAAACTGAGTTCATTGGGTGTGTATTGGTAACCTGACGTATTTTGTCATTTTCATCGTTATGCCCACATATTCGATTTGAAAAAGTTTGACCAGAATCTTCCGGTACTCCGGTAGTCTATCCATATCAACATAGCATAGAGTGGTTATTTTAATCATAAAAGTAAATAATTATAATATGAGCTCAGCAATTTATATGATTTAACCATGGATAAAGTTGTAAATGATCGGAACTCATCTCACACCTAGTTGTTATACTCGTGGTAATTCTCTGACCACCCTATCTACTAGCTAACCCATCTACCTAATGTAAATACTCGTATGCTGGACCTGTCTGTAAACTTAGACAGGCCATTCACTAACAGGTAGACCTGACAGGTAACGCCTCAGCAGGTCCGCCTGATGTCAGGTCTACCTGATAGTGAGTGGCCGGCTTTAGATATATCTCATTACAGTTTTTTAATTCGATTACAGATCATAGAGAGAGGACATAGAGGATCTATCTCCTCAGATAGATCATAATGCTGGACCTGTCTGTAAACTTAGACAGGCCATTCACTAACAGGTAGACCTGACAGGTAACGCCTCAGCAGGTCCGCCTGATGTCAGATCTACCTGATAGTGAGTGGCCGGCTTTAGATATATCTCATTACAGTTTTTAATGCGATTACAGATCACAGAGAGAGGACATAGAGGATCTATCTCCTCAGATAGATCATAATCATAGTCACAAGACATGAATGTAGTGATGGATAACAATTTCATATCCGTGAATTATGTTTCTATAATGATGCGATGATCTGATGATGTATGCGAAACTGTTATTTACAATTTCATGGTGTGGACTATGTAAATAATCTAGACTGCATGTAGTACCCCATATGTACCATGAGGATGCATCTAATACAAACTGTACGGACAGGTATATCATTCACAAGAGTTTGAAAATAAAAGTAAAAATAAGGAGTACGACAAGGGAAAAGTACCTACATACAGATTAAGGAATACGATTGAAAACAAAGTAGTTACATGCTAAGGAAGTCCTACCGGTAACACACAGTACCAATGGTGTTTGGAAAATGAGGTGAAAGAGGAACCCTTTCATCTCCATATTCACTTGATTTTACAGTTTTGGGCGCACGATGCGATGGTCACCTAAGAAACTAAGATGAATCAACTAAAAGTTGCTTTTGTAAATCAGTGTCAACTTAGTGTATGAACTTGGGATGCGATGATCTGATGATGTATGCGAAACTGTTATTTACAATTTCATGGTGTGGACTATGTAAATAATCTAGACTGCATGTAGTACCATATGTAGGTACCATGAGGATGCATCTAATACAAACTGTATGGACAGGTATATGTTGTTGTTGTTGTTGTAGCAGCAGGCAGCGAGTATCATTCACAAGAGTTTGAAAATAAAAGTAAAAATAAGGAGTACGACAAGGGAAAAGTAAGTACCTACATACAGATTAAGGAATACCATTGAAAACAAAGTAGTTACATGCTAAGGAAGTCCTACCGGCAACACACAGTACCAATGGTGTTTGGAAAATGAGGTGAAAGAGGAACCCTTTCATCTCCATCTTCACTTGATTTTACAGGTTTGGGCGCACGATGCGATGGTCACCCAAGAAACTAAGATGAATCAACTAAAAGTTGCTTTTGTAAATCAGTGTCAACTTGGTGTATGAACTTGACATCTCTGACCTCTGACAGGGACCAATAGATATAAAGTTACTGACACACCGTGAACGAATGGGTTAACTTACCACTGCATGTAAATCATTTTAAAATCAAAGCCATGCATATTGACTAACCCTTAGTCAAGTATCGGCAAACCCTTAAATCTTGGGTAACCCTTGAGTATTTTACTGAATGAGATTTTGAAATCTCGGCCACTTGACAGATAGGTACGCTATAGCTAGTGCTAGTGATAGTGATTATTTGATATAAGTTAATATATGAGTAGGTAACAACATATTGATTATGTGTAAGTTACCTACCTACCCTACCAGGTAGGTAAATATAAATATTATTGATTATGATTACCAATAACTAACACCAATCGATTTTTTTTAAACCTAATATTAACCCCCAGCCTAGATTAGACAATCCTGATTGTTGTATTTTAGGATATAGGTACAATCATAGTATTAGAGGTGTTACAATGTACAAATAAAAGAAATACCTACCTATTACAGATTTTTCAAACAAAATATGTGAAAGCAAATGGATGAAAACTCAATATTCACTTCGTTTGTATCTCGGCCACTTGACAGATAGGTACGCTATAGCTAGTGCTAGTGATAGTGATTATTTGATATAAGTTAATATATGAGTAGGTAACAAGATATTGATTATGTGTAAGTACCTACCTACCAGGTAGGTAAATATAAATATTATTGATTATGATTACCAATAACTAACACCAATCGATTTTTTTAAACCTAATATTAACCCCCAGCCTAGATTAGACAATCCTGATTGTTGTATATTAGGATATATGTAGGTACAATCATAGTATTAGAGATGATACAATGTACAAATAAAAGAAATACCTAACAAAATATGTGAAAGCAAATGTCGGATGACAACTGAATATTCACTTCGTTTGTTCAAACTATGTGTATAAGGAAAATACTATAAGGGGGGGATGTCCTGTTGTTATAATATAAAAGTATATCTACGTAGGTATATGTCACGAAACAATAAGGGAAAAAGTTCCATAAAGTCTGCAAGAAAAAAATGTAAGAGAATGTATGTAGTATTAATTGTAATACCCTATTTAACATGAATGGCCAAGTTATCGAACAAGTTATGGATATGTACACGGTACAAAAAATAGTAGCCCAGAATTTATTTTGGCCATATCTTAACGTATAGGTATTTGCTCTAGTTACTGACAAGTTAAGTATTACCTGCGGCGCAATGTAACACATAATTATCATTGGAGGATGGTGGACATTAGGGATAACATTGACGTAATGATTACCAGCTCCTCACAAAGTTGAGATCAGAGGTTCTCTACTCGATCATGACATCATGAGTTTGAATGAAAGAATTGAGGAAGAACAGAAATACAAAATAATACATTTTTTACCTAGATAAATCTGATAGAAGCGAAATTTTTACTAATGAATATGTGTGAATTCATGGAAAATATTAAAAAAATACCCTGTCTGCTAGATTAGATTGATGTTACATTTTATTTGGAGCGGCAATGTTATTCATTACCTAATAGGAACATAGATATTCCCTACACTAGATATAATAATTATTAATAATAACATTCAACATGGTGATGGGAATCCAAACTTCATGACCAGAAACAAAGATTGTGATCGGGTCATGGTGGCTGGCAGCATTTCCTTGCTACTTTTTTGTTCCACTAAGATTGCAGAAGTGTTTTGTAAAGTTGAACGTATTATTTGGACACTTCACATGTAATTATGATGATAAATTATAATTTCATGCAACAATGTTCGTATGATAAGTGTAATAGCTTGTACTTATGATGCAAACATTACCTCAAACATTTGAGATAATGCAAAAACACCCTGATAGTAGTTGATACCTAAAAAAGCATCAATAATATATCCAATATAGGATCTACTTTTTATAGCCTGAAAAGTAGTGAAAATCTAATGTTAGTCACTCACGCTCAGGCAGTCTGACAGACCTCGGCCTGAACCTTTTTCCGCCACACACGTCCGATGGTCTGACAGACCGCGTTCAGTCCGGGTTGTTAGAGTGCGTCAGTTATCAACTTGTAGTGATCCGAGTGACTAGTGGATACGGTTTAGTGTGATTTATCATCAATTAGTAAGAAAAAAATTCTCCGTCAGTAGGAAACGGTCGCGCTGCGCGCTCCCGGGGCTTCGCGGTTTGTGCATGAGGTCACTATACGGTGGCGGTAAGGTTTGAGAAATGCTGTAGAACAAGATAGTAACAATTTAGGATAGGGACACAATGATAAAGATATAGGTAGGTAGATAATAAATAATTTATAAAAACTGGTTAAGCACATGTCACTTGCAATATATTGCATCCTCCTCATAGGTACCGAGTTATACCCAAATTTGATAAATAATACTCGTAATTATAATTACCTACTTTATTACTATGGACACTGAACGGAACTTGGCAAGTTGGTATAAACTTAAGAAATCCGGTTATAGTTCTTAGTTGTTATTATTATTTAGATAAACATTCAAACTGTAAACATTAAATTTGCAGTTGTGAAGAAGGTATGTAGGAACAACCCTAAGCGGAAACTGGTACAACTATTGAGCAAACTATTGGAAATGAGATTTTACAAACTACATAATAATGAAATACTTAGGTACAATACTGTTGTAAAAAATAAAAATAAATGTATACCCAAAAGCTTTACAAGAAAGTAGGTACCTATGTACCTGAAAAATTACATACATAGGAATTTAGGTGTCTACATTTTTACTTAATAAGAAATTAAGAAAGTTACTTGTAGACAAAATAATGAAGACCTCAATTGCACAAACAGAAACCTCATTACCTCAATCAAAAATTAATACCTACCTACCACATTTTTTGATGTCTACATTTTTACTTAATAAGAAATTAAGAAAGTTATTTGTAGACAAAATAATCAAGACCTCAATTATTGCACAAACAAAAATCTCAATTAAAAATTAATACTTACCTACCACATTTTTCGCTAGAGTGTATTTGTTACACAGTTAAGATTAACCAAATGAAATTTCTTCAAAAAATAGCACAGTTGTTAGCAATTACCTATTTCAAGATGAAGCAAAATAAAATACATGATGCATACCAAAGAATGATCCATCAGACAAAATACTTTACATATACTTACATCATAAATTCATAAGATGATATTGAAACCTTTATTACCAGCTATTACTATGTACTTAGTTGAAAGGGTTGCTCCTCATATTAAGGTCAATGGAAGCCAACCTAGTTACCTTGGAAGGTAGCGCGTCTACATTGTAAGGCCTAGGTGGAAGGTTCGATTTTTCAAACTTTATCCTTAACAGATCGTTTTTGGAACGGCGGATTTTTTCCTATCCTGCGAGTCCTTCTCTTTGCGATTTCGGGACGATAAGACCTTCATCGTTACAGTTCCCCCCCTGTATGGTCGCTATGCGCATTTATATGTTATAGCTACTCATTTTCCTCACGAGGCTGAGTGGGCCCCGCAACAGCCAGTCACAACCTCTTAAAGAAAAAAATCTCTTTTGGAAACTGCACTATATTCACTATAAACCATAGGAAATCAAAGATCATGCTCCATCGGAATTGGTTCCGTTTCTGAAAGCTAGGAATCGACCATTTATTTATAATTTTTACCCATTTGCAACTGCTCCATTACTACTAGATCAGTACTAGGTCCTTGGCTATCTATTCAAATAGAAAGCAAACTAACTAATCAAATTATCTACTTGCCAGCCTGGTTAGCTTAGTTGGTAGTGCGTCTGCCTTGTGAGCGCTAGGCCGCGGGTTCGATTCCCGCCCGGGGTGGATTTTATCCTGATGGGATAATGTTCGTTCTCGGAACGGCTGGCTTTTTCCTATCCTGTCTTCCTTCTCTCTTCGATTTCGGGACGATAAGACCATAGCAGTTACAGTTCCCTCTGTCAAAACCTCTAAAAAAAAAAAAAAAACCTCTTCAAAAGAAGAAGAGAGAAAAAAGGTTTATTTAGCCAGTGCCTTTAAATTTTAATGTCACTGAAGGTGAGCAACATCTAGCGACAATAATATCTGAACGGCCGGGTGACCGTCTGGACAAGGTTTATGTCAAAAACTTCTGCTTAACTAGGAGAGCACCTTAGTCTCATGAGGAGATGGTTTAGGTTCAAAAGTATCAAAGTTCAAGCATAACGGCAAGATGACTTTAACCCCAATGTCCAAACTAATACCTACATACCTAATAAATAACCAAATGATATGGTTCATAAAGTATGGGGGGGGGGCTGATAACGTGTGTAGGAGGGAGGTGGGGTCAGGGATAGTCAACCTATAGGCATTTACCTACTCGTATAGTGTTCAACCTACTCGTATTAGGTTCAAAAGTATCAAAGTTCAAGCTTAACTAGGAGAGCCTGTTCTGGGTTTTATGTAGATATAGTGGGTTGGGCTGTTTTCGGCCGAAGACTGAATGCATCCAAAAAGCTAAGGTCATAGCCAAAAAAAGGTCGACCACGCCGGGATTTGAACCCGGGACCTCTAAAGTACAAGCATCGGGTAATAGCCACTCGGCCACGGATATTTTTCTGGGTAAGCAGATTCATATGCGTCGTATTCCTGATGAGGATTTATGTGAAATCCTGGAAATCTTTTGTTTCCTCTTGTCATTATAGTACCATGTCCCTGAATACAATGTCCATAGTATCCTTATACTCCATGGTTCACTAGGCACATTATGGCTACTCACTACTCATACAAATTTTCCTCGCTACTCCACAAGTAACCTACTCTCGACTATAAGCAAAACATTGTTCCAGACACTTCTATATTCCAACGAAGCACCTCTCAGAACTTGATTTTCCAGAAGCTTCAAGCTTGAGGGCACTTGGTCTCAAAAGTTGGACAACTTTGCGGACATATGCGTCGTATTCCTGATGAGGATTTATGTGAAATCCTGGAAATCTTTTGTTTCCTCTTGTCATTATAGTACCATGTCCCTGAATATACAATGTCCATAGTATCCTTATACTCCATGGTTCACTATAGGCACATTATGGCTATTCACTACTCATACAAATTTTCCTCGCCACTCCACAAGTAACCTACTCTAGACTATAAGCAAAACAATGTTCCAGACACTTCTATTCCAACGAAGCACCTCTCAGAACTTGATTTTCCAGAAGCTTCAAGCTTGAGGGAACTTGGTCTCAAAAGTTGGACAACTTTGCGGGTAGTTTTAAGGTTATCCTCAGAAACATCCTAATCTCCCACTATACTAACAGTGCTCGTATAAATAGTTATGTGAAAGTGTATCACGGCTTAATCAAGACATTACCGCGTTATGTTGTTTTCTCTCGCGTACAGTCCGGATTGTTAGAGTGCGTCAGTTATCAACTTGTAGTGATCCGAGTGACTAGTGGATACGGTTTAGTGTGATTTATCAATGGACAATGCATCTCTTCTTCCTATCTGTATGTACGAGTAATGCTGTTTGCCATTACAATGTAGTCTGAATTCTAAATACATCATGCAGTATTGATTTCTGACAAGTTATACCGAGTGTATCATAACATGATGGTAATGCCCACTCTAATTATCTAATTATTCCATACTCTGATTCTAATGCTTGACAGCAGGTGAGTATCTCCGGGTTCTCCAACTTACCATGACTACCTTACAATCTTACAAATAGGTAGATATGCCTGAACTTTACATTATGCTATCTTCTAGCATGGTAAGAGTGAATGTGCTTAACTTAATTGCTTAATTTTAATTTGACTAGGTCAAACCGTTTAATTATAATTACCTAATAGGACTGGGTCAAAATCTTGTATGATGTCACAAATTACGTGTTATAAATTCCGGACATGGAATAAGATGTTATAACCTGATACTTACATTAGGGGGTCAACAAGTCATCACCATTAAGTCTTGTGTCACTACTGTTCGAACATACCATGGGTGCTGTTACCATCAGTTATCTAAACACGAATAACATTGAGGCCAGTAATATAGTTACATCAACTTGTAGTGATCCGAGTGACTAGTGGATACGGTTTAGTGTGATTTATCAATACCTACCGCGTATCGGACCTATCTCAGTGATATCAGCAGAGTTTAGTGGAAGGATTTTCATATTGAAGGAGTTCAACTTTACCTGTGTTGGTTTTGAGTGATACATTTTAAGGAGTTCATCTGAAACACAATGAAGTTTCTAGTGGTGAGTGAATTTTTGGATTCAAATATTACCCACTAATTTTGTTTTATTTGGATTACAATATTTCCCACTAATTTTCTCATTTGGAGTGATGTCAGCTTAATCGGAGAAATGTTTTGAGTGCCTGACATTTTCACATTCGAGCCTTTTAAATGTTTTGAGTGCCTGACATTTTCATATTCAAGCCTTTTAAATGTAGGGTGTAGGGGATTTTTTTATCTTAGCCTATCTTGAACTAGCGCGATACCCGCGAGCTTTGCATCGCTCACCACCACACACACATCATTCACAGACACAGACACACACACATCACATACACAAACAACACACACCCACCACGCACACACAAACTACACACACACTACGCACACCCATCACACACACCACACCCATCACACACACACCACATACGCCCACCACACCACACACACACCACGCACACCCATCACACACACCACACCACATGAAAAAATCTTATTAATAAGAGAGGTTTTCTGTTTGTTTGTCTGTAAGAGGTTTCCGTCTAAACGGTAAGTCGTAGAGACTTGAAATTTTGTACACAGGTTCATATTTTTATGGCGGTGGTTATAGGCTAGTAAAAAAATATAGGTCATACTTACACCCATAATAATACCTATCTATAGTGTTTCAAACTGTAAAAAAAAAACTTTTTTACTAAAATATTTCATTCCTATGAATGTTTTTGAAATCCCTACCTATTTATTTTGTAGACTCAAAATACCCTCTTCATCATCAAAAGGAAATATACTCAAATGTCAACAAGATTCTCACAACGTTTACAATACGTATCTAAAGTTTAAATAAATTCACAAGAAAGGTGTTGTAGGTGCCAATGAAGCGATGAACTACCACAGTAATACAGCACAAGTGGATATAAGTAATTGTAATTACAATACAAGCTACCTACTGACAGTAGATAATTTTTATTGAAGAATTTATCAACAATGACCTGTTTGAATTTTGCGCAATCCAGTACCTAACAGTAAGTAAATACAGTAAAGTAAAACCGTAAAATGCAATGAGTACAGCAAAATAAATAAGTAAGCCCGTAAAGAGAGAATGATCTACAAAAAGACAGCATATGAGTAGGTATTAGGTACTTAATGATATAATTATGATGGAAGTGCAATGGCTGCATAAAATAATCATATTGTGGGTATTTATATTTATACTATTTATGTGCGTATGTATTAATGAGTGAAAGAAACCTACATAATTACACATAGTGTACAATTTGCCTATAGGCCACTCATACACGCTCAGGTAAACCTTCTTCTTCTTCGTAGCCTTTTCCTATTTAAATAGGGTCGGCGTTTCTTGCCAGTCTCTTCCAGGCAGCCCTGTTGTGTACCTCATGTCCTGATAATTTTTTCTCACTCAGGTCTTGATTCACACAATATCTCTACCTTTTCTATGGCTTCCCTCGCCCTTTTCTCCCCCTCACTTCAATTTTCTTTCAACTCTTTTCCCTATGTAGCTCTCATCTCTTCTTTCAACATGGCCATATCACTGCAGTCTCCTCTCCCGGATCTTTCTCACTCGGGTAAACTTGTCTAGTTTTGTAAATGTAATGTAAATGCAGTTTCTTTGTGTTATTATGTCACAACTTTGGTGCTCACTGCAGCATTGTAGGATTTTTCCCAATATTTTGACAGACACCGAGGCGAATACAATAGTCCGTCCCTTATACCTTTTTATTACTATTGTAATAGTAAAGGGAGGACGGACTAAAAATCAGTATTTTTATTTTATTTATTTACACACTAAGCAGCAAGGCTCTGTGTGAATCAGTATTTTTGCTTCTCCTAAAAGTTTGCAAAATTATGATGGTTAGGCGCTGTTGTTTCGTAATGGCCTAGAATGTACTGGTAAACATAAATCGTCTACAACTTCTCACGTGAAATGGTTTATATGAGCCGGAATCTACACTTACTCACATCATGATACGAATAATGTTATACTGAACCAGTTATGTCATTTAGGTAACCAACATACACACTGATAAATACCTGTTACTCTGGTATGTCGGCGGAACCAAATACATTAAATCTTTCTCCGCGACCTATTGGGTCAATATTGGGGTCTTTATGAGTTTATTAGCATGAAGAAATTGGGAAGGTGTTCCTAATCCAGAGGGCTTTTTTATTTTTTCGACAAAACTTTCGATGGTCAGTTTTTAGTAAAAAAAAAAACACTTTTTTTCATTTTTTATTATTAGATAATTGACTTGGCAGATGGTCCAAATTTTTGGAGTCTGCCCGCTAAATACCGCTCTGTACCTAGTTCATTCATACTTGTAATTGTAGATTGAAGATTTACTTCCAGGAATTACTTTATCTTTATCTCAGTTACTTGAAACATTCTGCAGTTTCATTTCACAGATCTTCTGTCAGTAGTACCTCTATATCTATCTACAGATATACTGATATACTATTAGTCAATACAAATTAAATAATCCGGAATACCTATAATCCGTGGAAGATTGCAATGGAGGAGTTGCAAATGGGTAAAAATTATGAATAAATAGTTGATTCCTATGTAAAAAGTTGGGAAAAATCCAAATCTGAGGTCAAAACTCCGAAAAAATAACTGTAAACGATCGAAAATTCAATTTTTATTTTCCGTTCTAATGAGATGTGTGACGTCAGACTTAACGCAGTTAGCGGAGGAGCAGAAAGAACTGCGCAGAAACGTATGCGCACAAACACATTAATGCGTTGCCTGCAAGGGAGCATTGCTCGGGATTTCAAATATTTTGATACATAATATTGTACAATATTGGAATCGTAAAATGGATTTTTTCCCGAGCTCATTGCTCTCAAAATGATAATATTAGTTTCGGACCAGCTAAAGCGGGACAATATCGGGACTTTGGGCGAAAGCGGGACATTTTAGCGTCCCCAGAGGATTTCTCGGGACAGCGGGACCAGAGGGTCCAAAGCGGGACGTATGGTCAGCCTAGGTATTCCCTACTCTAAAATCGAAATGCTTTATGGATCTAAGGGGTATTTCCCCTCCATATTCACAGAGGCGATAGAAAAAAGTACATTCCTTGTTATTCTGCAAAAAAAATAATAATAATCGATTTTTAACATTCCTGGTTGTTTTTATTCTACTCACCCATTCAACTATCACCCTCGTGAGGAAAGTTGATAAGCTTCCGTCCGAAATCAAAGCGAAAAGGCCAAACAAAAAAGTCTATACTTTGATCAATCGACATTGACTGAAACTGAAAGCTTGAAGCAGTTATTCTTCCTACATTGGGAAAATTATGCACATCCACTAATTAGATATGTATCTATCTTAATGAGCATATCTAAAACAGTAGGTACATAGTTATCCAAAAAGTCTCAGCAAGAAAAAAAAAAATCATTTTTTTTTTTCTCAAGGAAGATTTAAAAAATTAGGTTCCACCGAGATTTGAACTCGGATCGCTGGATTCAAAGTCCAGAGTGCTAACCGTTACACCATGGAACCGGGATATAGTATAATGTTCATGCATACCATTTTGTGTTTATTATTATTCTGCATTGTAATGATTAGAGATTACTACATAGGGTACCTACAGGACAGGTAGCAGGTAGGTACTACTGTAAGTAGGTAACCTATAGGTAAAAAATTAGGTTCCACCGAGATTTGAACTCGGATCGCTGGATTCAAAGTCCAGAGTGCTAACCGTTACACCATGGAACCGGGATATACTCGTAGTATAATGTTCATGCATACAATTTTGTGTTTATTCTGCATTGTAATGATTAGAGATTACTACATAGGGTACCTACAGGACAGGTAGCAGGTAGGTACTACTGTAAGTAGGTAACCTATAGGTACAGAAATGGTGTTCTCCTTCAGAGAGCATCAAAGTTGGGGATATTGTTGTCCTCACGGTGGAAAACCAACCGCCGATGTCATGGCCTCTTGCTAGGGTCATTAAGCTTTTGCCCGCCAATACAGCCCCCTGACTGACTGACTGACTCACGTATACAAATTCTAACCCACTTCTAGATGAACTGCGGGAGAGAAAACTTTTCCTCGCTCGCCTAATATTTGAGTTTCGTTATGTTTTTAGTTTGATAACTACAAGTTCGGCCATGCCTGTATGGCGGTACCTATCTACCTACCTATGTAGGTACCTACCTATATAATAATAATAGTGCTTATTTATACTGCTCGCATAGGACTCGAAGGCATAACAAAAGTGAAACTTGAGGAATTTAAAATTTAGTTTGATTTTTTAATGACGATATTGTCTAATTTTATGTTACTGTTATTGTATTGCAACCAAGTCACATCCCTCAATAACTTTCGCTGAAGAAGCAATACCGAATTTATCTATTTTATCATTTATCTATCTGATGAACATTCCATCATCAGTGTGATTTTACAATTTGATTAACATCCAAGACATCGTAGCTATATTGTATACCTATGTATGTATAGGATTTAATTATGTAGGTATTAGGGAAGGCATAACAAAAGTGAAACTTGAGGAATTTAAAATTTAGTTTGATTTTTTAATGACGATATTGTCTAATTTTATGTTACTGTTATCGTATTGCAACCAAGTCACATCCCTCAATAACTTTCGCTGAAGAAGCAATACCGAATTTATCTATTTTATCATTTATCTTTCTGATGAACATTCCATCATCAGTGTGATTTTACAATTTGATTAACATCCAAGATATCGTAGCTATATTGTATACCTATGTATGTATAGGATTTAATTATGTAGGTATTATATAACTATTTTATTCCAAAAATTACGAAATTTTAATGTGGAGTAACTGTCACTCTTCTAGCCAAATAACCCGAATGTGGATGATATATTGCCTACATATCGAGGTAGACAAATAAATTACGAAATTTTAATGTGGAGTAACTGTCACTCTTCTAGCCAAATAACCCGAATGTGTATGATATATTGCCTACATATCGAGGTAGTGGTAGACATTGATATGTAGGCAATACTAGTTATGTACAATTGTACATCACCATAATATTGCCTGAACGCCTGAAACAAAATACTTACTAACTGAAAATTGAAATATTTATCTATTCCTCTTGAGAAGTCTGTACATCACCATAATATTGCCTGAACGCCTGAAACAAAATACTTACTAACTGAAAATCGAAATATTTATCTATTCCTCTTGAGAAGTCCTCAAAATAAGCAGAAAAGTTTTCAAAGCATAGTTTTCAAGTTTTCGTAAAACAGAAAAGAAGTCAGAGGAGAAAATGAAAATATTTGAGTTTGGTGTTAGTTAAGTGGAAGAGGTTATACCTAATTGAAAGCAAGGTAAATAGAACTTTGTAAATTGTAAGACAACGGTAACAGAATTACAGTTGCATTGAAGCTGAAAATGGGTGACAACAACCTTGTCATTGTCACTCTTCCCTAGCTGGTCATCATTATCATTATTATTAATCCACCTGTTTAGTTTTACTAGACTTGGTAACCTAACCTTACAAATTAAAACCCCCAGTCAATCAGTTCCTGTAGCTCCATCAGTAACTTATGGAGTTCCTGATGTTCCAGCTGTATCATATGAAGTACCATCCACTTCTTATGGAACACCAGTTGCACCATCAACATCCTATGAAGTACCATCCAACTGGGAAAATTGAATTTTCAGGGATGACCTGGCCTTTTCTCAATCCTCAGGAATCTGAATTTCCAAGTCAGTATATTCTGAGACATACCGTACCTATACAAGTCAGTATATTCTGAGACATACAGTATCAACATGTGTTGTGAGTACATACATATCTACTTTGGTCATTTTTCTTCATACTCAGAGAAAATTTGGAGCAGTGAGTTGTAATGTGCGTAGATAGAATTTAATGCTATGTGTGTGATCTAGTATGTAACAGCAAGGTACTTTGTGATATATGTGATTATCTATCTACATTATGATATGTGATTTGGTGTAGGTACCTATACTTGGGACACCCGATTCTAAATTGATATTGATGTGGTCTGGTCTAGGGTGTAAGTATGTGTGATTTAGTATGTAACAGCAAGGTACTTTGTGATATATGTGATTATCTATCTACATTATGATATGTGATTTGGTGTAGGTACCTGTACTTAGGACACCCGATTCTAAATTGATATTGATGTGGTCTGGTCTAGGGTGTAAGTGAGTTCTACAGGATGAATCATTCATTATCTTTGAAAAGTTCTTCTGTAAGAATCTTGGACTCCTAAAGACATAGTAATTATTTATATTGTAATTTTTCTGCTGGGATTTTAGAAAAAAAAAAACTTGATGTAGGTTGTGAACATACCTAGATGTTTATATTATTTTCTTTGTCTCAGGTCTCATAATATATGTTAGAGTAGTTTGAGTTTCAACGTCCAAATTCTATCAGGCACGAACATTACCCATCCAGTAGGTATAATGATCAAACTATTTGGGGTAATGTTTTGGATATCAAAAGAAGTTATTTTGTCAATATTTCATAAGTAATTATTATATTTGTGTTTGCCTACATTATCTGGGAGTACCTTACCCCTTACTATCTGTAGAATATCTCTGTGTAAAGAGTAACAGACGAAAGAAGTCTGTCTGTATTGCTGTTATCCAAATTCCATTAGTAGGGATGATTTTGGGAGATATGTATGTATGTATGTATGTAGTATGGGTATTATTAGGGAAATACTGACAATTTGCGAGTTAAAAAAAAAGTCAAATCCTTAAATTGGTGTTTTTAATTATTCAACATGACATCCATTAGATTTCAACACGGATCCCAAGTAGGTACTTGTACTTTATTTATCAGATCATCATATTAACATACCGACCTGGTGGTGAAAGGAGTTTACTTTTGTATGGTGTATGTCATGTTGTATATTAACGGTAGCACCTCGTATGATGTAATATGGACAATAAACATGATATGGTCATATGGATTGGAATTGTGTTGCCGCTTATCATCTCGAATTCTTACTTCACGAACAAGGTTTTAGCTTTCCAGCCTAGTTAGCGTGGAGACTGGAGAGCAGCACGCCTGCCTTGTAAGCGCCAGGTCGATTCCCGTCCGGGGCGAACTTTATCCTAAAAGTGTAAGGTCTCTTCTCGAACCGCTGGATAAACATGATATGGTCATATGGATTGGAATTGTGTTGCCGCTTATCATCTCGAATTCTTACTTCACGAACAAGGTTTTAGCTTTCCAACCTAGTTAGCGTGGAGACTGGAGAGCAGCACGCCTGCCTTGTAAGCGCCAGGTCGCGGGGTCGATTCCCGTCCGGGGCGAACTTTATCCTAAAAGTGTAAGGTCTCTTTTCGAACCGCTGACTTTCTCTATCCTGTCTTCTTTTTCTCTTCACTTTCGGGACGATAAGACCTTAACTCACCACTACACAGTGGTCTGATTAAGGATTCCCTAATACAAGGGGTATTTATTTAATAAATAACCCTTGTAACAACAACAGGTAATAATATATATGAACTTGGTGACTAATCTGGGTTTCTAGGGTGCCCATCTTGAAATCAAAACTTGAACCTTGAAAATCAAAGACTCGTAAAGCTCAGCGTGTGTGCCATGTATCAATAATATATCTAGCAACGACAGGTCTCTTCTATGTATAATTTTATAATCATGGTACCTAATGGACTCTGAATTTTGTCATCTCAGTGATATCAGCAGAGTTTAGTGGAAGGATTTTCATATTGAAGGAGTTCAACTTTACCTGTGTTGGTTTTGAGTGATACATTTTAAGGAGTTCATCTGAAACACAATGAAGTTTCTAGTGGTGAGTGAATTTTTGGATTCAAATATTACCCACTAATTTTGTTTTATTTGGATTACAATATTTCCCACTAATTTTCTCATTTGGAGTGATGTCAGCTTAATCGGAGAAATGTTTTGAGTGCCTGACATTTTCACATTCGAGCCTTTTAAATGTTTTGAGTGCCTGACATTTTCATATTCAAGCCTTTTAAATGTAGGGTGTAGGGGACCTAACTCTCAGTAGACAGCCTGTTTAGTACCTCATTACTGTGTATTGACACCTATAGGAAAGCTCTCCAAGTACAAGTTCCGAGTAAGAAGAGTTCTGGCAAAGGAGTGTGTTGAAACAACTATATAGCTGCCAACAAAGACTTTTCTTCAGAACCACATGAGGTCATGAGCTGCAGTGTCATCATAAATCTGACAACCATCGCATCGGCTGCTGTGATGTCACACAAATTGATGAAACGAATTAATATTATATCTAGCGATCAGCTAGATGTAATGAAGAGGCACATCCAGCACATTCCAAACATATTTCTACAAATGATTGCCTATAATGCTTCAACAGAAGTTACGTCAGGTGTTTTGCCCATGATTTACTGTGACTTTTGACATCATAACATTATGTACTCGTAGACCCCTTTGGTCAGAGGTCATCTTGATATAGTAATATACATACATACATATGTTTGTAATTTGTTAAATATAATTTATATAGCGGTCAGTTCATTATTACAAATATTATGTAGGTACATTCGAAATGTAGGAAAAAAAAGACGTTGATTTGGGTGTGACAATTTGGTCTCTGAAGACTATACCAGAATTATGTAGGTATATATTGCCCATGATTTACTGTGACTTTTGACATCATAACATTATGTACTCGTAGACCCCTTTGGTCAGAGGTCATCTTAATATAGTAATATAGGTACATACATACATACATACATATGTTTGTAGTTTGTTAAATATAATTTATATAGCAGTCAGTTCATTATTACAAATATTATGTAGGTACATTCGAAATGTAGGGAAAAAAAGACGTTGATTTGGGTGTGACAATTTGGTCTCTGAAGACTATGCCAGAATTATGTAGGTATATCTAATGATAGGCCTACATGACTACGGTGGCGGTAAGGTTTGAGAAATGCTGTAGAACAAGATAGTAACAATTTAGGATAGGGACACAATGATAAAGATATAGGTAGATAATAAATAATTTATAAAAACTGGTTAAGCACATGTCACTTGCAATCTATTGCATCCTCCTCATAGGTACATAGTACATAGGTACCGAGTTATACCCAAATTTGATAAATAATAATCACTTTATTACTATGGACACTGAACGGAACTTGGCAAGTTGATATATACTCAACAAATCCGGTTATAGTTCTTACCTAGTTATTATTATTTTAGATAAACATTCAAACTGTAAACATTAAAAAGAAGAACACAAATAGCTTTTACTCTTCACAGTTGGAAAAGCTATTTGTGTAAAAGCTATTTATGTTCTTCTTTTCAAGATGAATCTTCACAAAGTCACGTCAGAATCTATCCATAAGTAAACATTAAATTTGCAGTTGTGAAGAAGGTATGTAGGAACAACCCTAAGCGGAAATTGGTACAACTATTGAGCAAACAATTGGAAATGAGATTTTACAAACTACATAATAATGAAATAGGTACAATACGGTTGTAAAAAATAACAATAAATGTATACCCAAAAGCTTTACAAGAAAGTAGGTACCTACGTACCTACAAAATTACATACATAGGAATTTAGGTGTCTACACTTTTACTTAATAAGAAATTAAGAAAGTTATTTGTAGACAAAATAATGAAGGCCTCAAATGCACAAACAAAAACCTCAATCGAAAATTAATACTTACCTACCTACCAACCACATTTTTTGGTGTCTACATTTTTACTTAATAAGAAATTAAGAAAGTTATTTGTGGACAAAATAATGAAGACCCCAATTATTGCACAATCAAAAATCTCAATTAAAAATTAATACTTACCTACCACATTTTTTCGCTAGAGTGTATTTGTTACACAGTTAAGATTACAATATAGGGAAAAAATTGGGTCGGAAAATTCTCTTTGAGAAGGCACACATGAAAATTTTACCTACATATTTCTACATAAACTAACTTACCTAAATACATACCTACCATTAGAACAAGAACCAAGGAGAAAACATCAGGTAGTAAATTGTCTGGAGAATTTAGAACTTTGGTGATTAACCTGATGAACCTTGATGTCCTTGTCTATGGACAGTGGCGCTACAGTCACCTAACTCTCAGTAGACAGCCTGTTTAGTACCTCATTATCGACACCTATAGGAAAGCTCTCCAAGTACAAGTTCCGAGTAAGAAGAGTTCTGGCAAAGGAGTGTTTTGAAACAACTAGCTGCCAACAAAGACTTTTTTTCAGAACGAACCTAACTCTCAGTAGACAGCCTGTTTAGTACCTCATTACTGTGTATTGACACCTATAGGAAAGCTCTCCAAGTACAAGTTCCGAGTAAAAAGAGTTCTGGCAAAGGAGTGTGTTGAAACAACTAGCTGCCAACAAAGACTTTTCTTCAGAAGGACATGAGCTGCAGTGTCATCATAAATCTGACAACCATCGCATCGGCTGCTATGATGTCACACAAATTGATGAAACGAATTAATATTACTATATCTAGCAATCAGCTAGATGTAATGAAGAGGCACATCCAGCACATTCCAAACATATTTCTACAAATGATTGCCTATAATGCTTCAACAGAAGTTACGTCAGGTGTTTTGCCCATGATTTACTGTGACTTTTGACATCATAACATTATGTACTCGTAGACCCCTTTGGTCAGAGGTCATCTTAATATAGTAATATACATACATACATACATACATATGTTTGTAATTTGTTAAATCCTAAATATATACAGCCCCTTGTGTAACTGACTGACTCACTCACTCACTCATACTAATTCTACCCAAGCACAACCCCGCGAAGCCCCCGGGAGCGCGCAGCGCGACCGTAAACAAGGGAGAGAGCGCGCAGCGCGACCGTAAAGGAGGGAGCGCGAAGCGCGACCCCATGCACAACCCCGCGAAGCCCCCGGGAGCGCGCAGCGCGACCCCATGCACAACCCCGCGAAGCCCCGGGAGCGCGCAGCGCGACCGTATACGCAACTCCGCGTAGCGAACACGCGAAGCCCCCGGGGGGTGGAAGGGGGCGAAGCCCCCCTCCCGAGCACGAAGCGCGAGTATAATTTACATAGCGGTCAGTTCATTATTACAAATATTATGTAGGTAAATTCGAAATGTAGGAAAAAAAAGACGTTGATTTAGGTGTGACAATTTGGTCTCTGAAGACTATACCAGAATTATGTAGGTACATCTAATGATAGGCCTACATAATGATACTGAACCAAATGCAATTTCTTCAAAAAATAGCACAGTTGTTAGCAATTACCTATTTCAAGGTGAAGCAAAATAAAATACATACATGCCAAAGAATGATCCATCAGACAAAATACTTTACATATACCTACTTACATCATAAATTCATAAGATGATATTGAAACCTTTATGACCTTATTACCTATTACTATGTAGTTGAAAGGGTTGCTCCTCAGTCCTCATACTAAGGTCAATGGAAGCCAACCTAGTTACCTTGGAAGGTAGCGCGTCGCACATACCAAAGAATGATCCATCAGACAAAATACTTTACATATACTTACATCATAAATTCATAAGATGATATTGAAACCTTTATTACCTATTATTATGTACTTAGTTGAAAGGGTTGCTCCTCATACTAAGGTCAATGGAAGCCAACCTAGTTACCTTGGAAGGTAGCGCGTCTACATTGTAAGCCCTAGGTTGAAGGTTCGATTTTTCAAACTTTATCCTTAACAGATCGTTTTTGGAACGGCGGAATTTTTCCTATCCTGCGAGTCCTTCTCTTTGCGATTTTAGGACGATAAGACCTTCATCGTTACAGTTAAAAAATATTTTTGGACTGTGTGAAAGAAAATGAATATGAAAAGATAATTTATTTAGTGACTTGGAAAAAATCTTCCTTCTCTATTTTAATGTAACACTGAAGGTGAGCAACATCTAGCGACAATAATATCTGAACGGGTGACCGTCTGGACAAGGTTTATGTCAAAAACTTCTGCTTAACTAGGAGAGCACCTTAGTCTCATGAGGAGATGGTTTAGGTTCAAAAGTATCAAAGTTCAAGCATAACGGCAAGATAACTTTAACCCCAATGTCCAAACTAATAAATACATAGTAAATAACCAAATGATATGGTGAATAAAGTATGGGGGGCTGATAAAGTGTGTAGGAGGGAGGTGGGGTCAGGGATAGTCAACCTATAGGCATTTACCTACTCGTATAGTGGGTTTTATGTAGATATAGTGGGTTGGGCTGTTTTTGGCCGAAGTCTGAATGCATCCAAAAAGCTAAGGTCATAGCCAAAAAAGGTCGACCACGCCGGGATTTGAACCCGGGACCTCTAAAGTAGAAGCATCGGGTAATAGCCACTCGGCCACGGATATCACAAATTTCTTGACCCCGCCGGGAATCGAACCCGGGTCTCTCGCGTGCAAGGCGAGCGCAGTGACCACTACGCCATGGGAGCTGACTCCTGTCTAGTTTTACAGGAAATGGTCAGCCTCTTCTGGTGTTGTAGGTAACACAAGAAACAATTAAGACGAGATAAAACATATCATGTAGGTATCTATGTGCTAATAATCTTTAATCTTGTTTTGTATTATACCTAAAGATCCAAATTAGATTTATTGTGATGTATTTCAATAATTTTAACTTGATTACTTACCTCTAATTGGTAGAGTTGACAACTGACAATACTGTGTAGATACCTATAGGTAGTTCTGTTAGTGCAATTACGAGGAAATCTATTATTACCTATATTACCTACATACTGTCATTTATTGATCTACGTACATAGGTACCTACTTATGGTAATTAGATAATTATCTTGTTATCATGCATTTAAACTTTCAAACATTGAAAACTTTTCATTACCTTATAGGTACTCGAAAAATCAAATAAGTATGTATAGCAATTTGTAATTTGATGAGAAGGGAACTTTGACATCTCCACTAATGAAATAAGTAGGTACTTAATATAAGTAGCAATTTCATGAAAAGGGAAATTTGACATCTCCACTAATCAAATAAGTAGCAATTTGACGAAAAGGGAGTTTTGATATCTCCACTAATCAAATACAGGGTGAGGCGCGGCAATTTCCTTTTTTGAAACGCCCAGTGTACAGCCGCACTTGTAATTAGACAAGTTATGACAAGTTTAGCAAATTAAAAGAAGATGGAAATTTATGTTTCGATTTAGTCCAGTCCTCAAAATTATTTTATCAAATCAGCAGAAAGCATTTTATGTTGAAAGTTATTTTTCAAATGAGTCTAATAGTAACAGTGCAGCGTGCGTTTCGTCTTCATTATGGTGTCCTTCTCGGGGTTTTATGGGGCTACCTAAGGCTGAAGTTTACAAAGATCGTCCGAGGACCCTTGAAGAATTGAAGCACAACATCCGACGAGAAATAGTGTATCGAGAATGGCGTTCGTCATTTGAATGGAGTACTGTTCGAAACAACATAAAGTCAAATTTCCAAAATTTCTTGATGCTAATCCATTAACAGAAGTCAAGAAAGTATCACAGATTTTTTTTAACGACTTTCCAAAAAAGGAAATTGCCGCGCCTCACCCTGTATCTCCAAGTCAATCTTTAAATTCTGAAATCTAAACCATGAATGAAAATATGAAATGAAAACATTCCCATATGGCAAAAGCAATTAGCCATTTCATGAAAAGGGAGTTTTGATATCTCCACTAATCAAATAAGTAGCCATTTCATGAAAAGGGAGTTTTGATATCTCCACTAATCAAATAAGTAGCCATTTCATGAAAAGGGAGTTTTGATATCTCCACTAATCAAATAAGTAGCCATTTCATGAAAAGGGAGTTTTGATATCTCCACTAATCAAATAAGTAGCCATTTCATGAAAAGGGAGTTTTGATATCTCCACTAATCAAATAAGTAGCCATTTCATGAAAAGGGAGTTTTGATATCTCCACTAATCAAATAAGTAGCCATTTCATGAAAAGGGAATTTTGATATCTCCACTAATCAAATAAGTAGCCATTTCATGAAAAGGGAATTTTGATATCTCCACTAATCAAATAAGTAGCCATTTCATGAAAAGGGAATTTTGATATCTCCACTAATCAAATAAGTAGCCATTTCATGAAAAGGGAATTTTGATATCTCCACTAATCAAATAAGTAGCCATTTCATGAAAAGGGAATTTTGATATCTCCACTAATCAAATAAGTAGCCATTTCATGAAAAGGAAATTTTGACATCTTCACTAATCAAATAAGTAGCAATTTCATGAAAAGGGCGTTTTGATATCTACACTTAATGGTGGATGTGCAAAAATTCTATTGCACGGATGTAGTGATTTGCTGAATGACTGTTAATAGTGCATAATTACATACAGGTATGAAAGAATATGATGTATTCACATAGAAATACATATTGAGTTAGACTTATGCATGTACATTGGAAGTAGGTACATTCTGTGATTTATTGTTCTAAATTAGAATGGTAATGAGCTAATAAGTAGGTATGTAGGTACATTTCGGGTGCTACTATTTATGTAATCTATCAATTGATAGATAGGTACATAATTATCAATACTTGAACATTGTGGAATCTCCATTTCAACAAATTCAATTGGGAAATTGATGTAAATGAACTGAAACTTGCAGACTATTGAGAATATGTTTGATAGAAATGTGAGTAGTGAGAGTCCAATATATGGAACAATGAGTCGCATTGGATATTATGAGTAACAATAGTGTTGTATTAAATTAAGAACTTATATAACAAGACGTGAAACAGAAATGGACAATGCATCTCTTCTTCCTATCTGTATGTACGAGTAATGCTGTTTGCCATTACAATGTAGTCTGAATTCTAAATACATCATGCAGTATTGATTTCTGACAAGTTATACCGAGTGTATCATAACATGATGGTAATGCCCACTCTAATTATCTAATTATTCCATACTCTAATTCTAATGCTTGACAGCAGGTGAGTATCTCCGGGTTCTCCAACTTACCATGACTACCTTACAATCTTACAAATAGGTAGATATGCCTGAACTTTACATTATGCTATCTTCTATCATGGTAAGAGTGAATGTGCTTAACTTAATTGCTTAATTTTAATTTGACTAGGTCAAACCGTTAAATTACCTAATAGGACTGGGTCAAAATCTTGTATGATATCACAAATTACGTGTTATAAATTCCGGACATGGAATAAGATGTTATAACCTGATACATTAGGGGGTCAACAAGTCATCACCATTAAGTCTTGTGTCACTACTGTTCGGACATACCATGGGTGCTGTTACCATCAGTTATCTAAAACACGAATAACATTGAGGCCAGTAATATAATTACCATGTGTTATACATGTTAATATCTCATAATATGAGGATGATAATAATGTAACATATCCCGTATCGATGCTTAACCAACAACGCAGCCTATCGACTTTTTTTATAGTTTTTCATCAATTCAATAATATATCTAGCAACGACAGGTCTCTTCTATGTATAATTTTATAATCATGGTACCTAATGGACTCTGAATTTTGTCATCTCTGACCTCTGACAGGGACCAATAGATATAAAGTTACTGACACACCGTGAACGAATGGGTTAACTTACCACTGCATGTAAATCATTTTAAAATCAAAGCCATGCATATTGACTAACCCTTAGTCAAGTATCGGCAAACCCTTAAATCTTGGGTAACCCTTGAGTATTTTACTGAATGAGATTTTGAAATCTCGGCCACTTGACAGATAGGTACGCTATAGCTAGTGCTAGTGATAGTGATTATTTGATATAAGTTAATATATGAGTAGGTAACAACATATTGATTATGTGTAAGTTACCTACCTACCCTACCAGGTAGGTAAATATAAATATTATTGATTATGATTACCAATAACTAACACCAATCGATTTTTTTTAAACCTAATATTAACCCCCAGCCTAGATTAGACAATCCTGATTGTTGTATTTTAGGATATAGGTACAATCATAGTATTAGAGGTGTTACAATGTACAAATAAAAGAAATACCTACCTATTACAGATTTTTCAAACAAAATATGTGAAAGCAAATGGATGAAAACTCAATATTCACTTCGTTTGTTCAAACTAGGGTAAGTGTACCATTTATTCGCCCACCTAAAAAACGTACCATTTATTGGCCCACCTGTACCATACGCCACATAAGTCTGAACTGGATGAACTTTTTCAAAATCCAATTTCATCAAAAGAAAGGGATTAAAGACTGCTATCGCACCAGTGCTATTCAAAAATTGTAGTCATAAAAACAAAAATTAGAAAAATAAATGTGGGCAGGTGGGCCAATAAATGGTACCTACGTTTTTTAGGTGGGCGAATAAATGGTACACTTACCCTATGTGTATAAGGAAAATACTATAAGGGGGGGATGTCCTGATGTTATAATATAAAAGCATATCTAGGTATATGTCACGACACAATAAGGGAAAAAGTTCCATAAAGTCTGCAAGAAAAAAATGTAAGAGAATGTAGGTATGTAGTATTGTAATACCCTATTTAACATGAATGGCCCAGTTATCGAACAAATTATGGATATGTACACGGTACAAAAAATAGTAGCCCAGAATTTATTTTGGCCATATCTTAACGTATAGGTATTTGCTCTAGTTACTGACAAGTTAAGTATTACCTGCGGCGCAATGTAACACATAATTATCATTGGAGGATGGTGGACATTAGGGATAACATTGACGTAATGATTACCAGCTCCTCACAAAGTTGAGATCAGAGGTTCTCTACTTGATCATGACATCATGAGTTTGAATGAAAGAATTGAGGAAGAACAGAAGGAAGTTTTCATGTTTCCCTCATGTCTACTTTTTATAGCCTGAAAAGTAGTGAAAATCTAATGTTAGTCACTCACGCTCAGGCAGTCTGACAGACCTCGGCCTGAACCTTTTCCCACCACACACGTTCCGATTATCTGACAGACTAAAGATTTGAACCAAACTATACCTACCCAGGTACCCAGCAATTCGCACTAGTCACTAGTAAAATGGCTTTATTACGAGTACCTATAGTATAGTATACCTATTGAAGTAGCCCTAGTGTTCTGAAAAATATGTTACCAAGTAGTATGTCCTTAGAAATATTACGTTACCGGTATGTGTGTGTGTGTGTGTGTGTGTGAGAGAGAGATTATAAAAATTGGTCGGCTGCGGAGGACTACATAGGTATTGATGTTTAGTAGAGAGGCACGAGACAGAAATTGTGACGCCAGAAACCGCGACTATCACTACTTGCAAGGAAAATAATAAATTTAGAACATGCCGCCTCTCCGACCACCATTTCTCCTTTCTCTATCACCCAACCTATTCTTTATCTCCCTCTCTTACTTTCCCTTTCACTATCTCTCTCTGCGTTCTTTTTTTTAAAAATGAGAATTTTTGAATAGTGTTCAGCTTTTTAGTCCGTCCTTCCTTTATTATTACAATAGTAATAAAAAGGTATAAGGGACGGACTATTGTATTCGCTTCAGTGTCTGTCACTCTGTCGGTCTGTCCCCATAGAAGGACTTATCCAAACCTGGTCGACCTATATATCAAATTAAAGGTCTTTTTACCAGGAACACGAAAATGGTGGTGCAAATTTTGTCCAGAAAAACCATAAAGCCAAAAAAACTGGTTTTTGGGGGATTTTTTTTCACATTTTCTCACACAAATGAGCTCTGATCTTGAAATTTGTCGCGACGACCTATGAACTCTAAGCGAGAAAGTTTTAGATAACACTTCAGTCATATTTTAAGACCGGTTTTAGCGTCACCTAGGTTAAGCTACGCTGAAGCAAGGCCAATAAATGGATGGGTGACTTGAACCTTATATTGGGAATAAAGGGAGAACGGGCTCTAGTCTTGATTTTAGATCATTACATGAAAGTAAAATCAAAAAATCAAATCAAGAATGATAATAAACTGCATATTAAACAAATTAGGTAGGTACATAGGTACTGATTTTCTCTAATCACGATCGAATAAACTACGGGCTAAAAAATTCCCGGAGGGACGGACCCAGCTTGTTCCTTATAGGTTTTTAATTTATTACATCTTACAGCTTTGTTTTTCTTTTCTCACATGAACGAGAAGGAACATTAATTTCACTGATATTAAAACTCAATATAACGCCATGACTTTTTTTTTCCGGGATAATAATAAAAGATTAATGGTACCTAGGTATTATTTATTTTTATCTTCGTGATAGTATTTTCTATTTTCACATTATGTTGATCGTGAAAATCATTTTGAAGATTTGAACCAAACTATACCTACCCAGGTACCCAGCAATTCGCACTAGTCACTAGTAAAATGGCTTTATTACGAGTACCTATAGTACATATACCTATTGAAGTAGCCCTAGTGTTAATTTTCAATGTTTTTTGTATGATTTCAGGTATTAGCATCCGTGAGTGTGGTAGCATGGGCCAGACCCGAAGCTCCACTAGGTGGTGGGTTCGGTGGTATTCAACTTGATAGTTATGCTGCACCCATCAGTGGAGGAGGAGGTGGTGGCGGCGGTTACCCTAGTGGTCCTGCCCCTCAGTACGGACCCCCTCAGCAAGCCCCTGTCATTCATAAACACGTCTATGTTCATGTCCCCCCTCCAGAGCCCACATACTACGCCCCTAAGAGACCTCAAGCCCCCCTCCCACCCCCACAGAAACATTACAAGATTGTGTTCATCAAGGCACCTACCCCACCACCACCCACTGTACCTGACATCCCAGCTATTGCACCACCCGCTGAACAGAAGACATTGATCTACGTCCTGGTCAAGAAACCTGATGAAGCGCCTCAGATCACCATCCCCACCCCAGCACCAACCCAACCATCCAAACCAGAAGTCTACTTCATCCGATACAAGACTCAGGTAACTAAATATTAGTTCTTATTCTTATTGCTTGAATAGAACTAAAGAGTCCCTTTAACCGTCTGAGATATAGAGTGCTGCAACCTGCGACGTACTTTAGCTTTAGGGTACCTACACTCTACACTCGGTCTCGTGATACCTGTGGGGCTGGTTTACATATCAGTGAAAAGGCGAGGTGACATGAAGGTACCTCACATGTTGGTACGTCCTAGGTGTTTTTTTTTTTTTTTTTTTTTTTTTTTTAGTCTTCAGTTAATCTTTTCAGACCAACTTTGTCTTCATGTATGTTAGACAGTTGGTACTTAGACCATTCAGTACCTGTGGGCAGTCGCATGGTTATTGTAAAGTAATTAGTACCAAAGTTATCCGACCATAGCGCGATAGCTAGTCGGTTAACCTTTCCTTACCAGGTGAGTAATCCAGTAATGTATACCAGTCTACCAGTACCAGAGGCGATAGCAAAGGTGTATTTTCCTTTTGTGAAACTTTCGGAATTGAGGAGCTGGGTACAAAAAGGGCAATAAATGAAAATCATCAAACTGAGATATTTAACTTTAAAGTTTTCAATTTTTCATCTAAATCCTTGAAAAGTATGTTTACAAAAAAACGCTGTAACTTATCGAAAAAAAAAGTTATCACTGCAGTTCAAACGCTGGAAGATAGAGCGCACCACGTTCTATTCAAAAAACCGTTTTACGCAAAAAGGGCAAAAAAATTCATATTTCCCTTTTTGCACCCAGCTCCTCAATTTTAAACGATTCCTATGGCGCGCAGTCTTGGATTTCCTATGATTTAGTACAGGCTCTATGCATGGCAGTTTCCATAAGGCAACCGGTTCCGCTTCCGAAAGTTTTTGAAAGGACCGTCTGGCTTTTTCCTATCCTGTCTTCCTTCTCTCTTCGATTTCGGGACGATAAGACCATAGCAGTTACAGTTCCCTCTGTCAAAACCTCTAAAAAAAAAAAAAAAACCTCTTCAAAAGAAGAAGAGAGAAAAAAGGTTTATTTAGCCAGTGCCTTTAAATTTTAATGTCACTGAAGGTGAGCAACATCTAGCGACAATAATATCTGAACGGCCGGGTGACCGTCTGGACAAGGTTTATGTCAAAAACTTCTGCTTAACTAGGAGAGCACCTTAGTCTCATGAGGAGATGGTTTAGGTTCAAAAGTATCAAAGTTCAAGCATAACGGCAAGATGACTTTAACCCCAATGTCCAAACTAATACCTACATACCTAATAAATAACCAAATGATATGGTTCATAAAGTATGGGGGGGGGGCTGATAACGTGTGTAGGAGGGAGGTGGGGTCAGGGATAGTCAACCTATAGGCATTTACCTACTCGTATAGTGTTCAACCTACTCGTATTAGGTTCAAAAGTATCAAAGTTCAAGCTTAACTAGGAGAGCCTGTTCTGGGTTTTATGTAGATATAGTGGGTTGGGCTGTTTTCGGCCGAAGACTGAATGCATCCAAAAAGCTAAGGTCATAGCCAAAAAAAGGTCGACCACGCCGGGATTTGAACCCGGGACCTCTAAAGTACAAGCATCGGGTAATAGCCACTCGGCCACGGATATTCTCTATACCAATTAGAGGTAAGTAATCAAGTTAAAATGATTGAAATACATCACAATAAATCTAAATTGGATCTTTAGGTATAATACAAAACAAGATTAAAGATTATTAGCTCATAGATACCTACATGATGTGTTTTAATATTATTATCTCGTCTTAATTGTTTCTTGTGTTACCTACAACACCAGAAGAGGCTGCTGACCATTTCCTGTAAGATTCATGGTGAACCTTTAAAACTAGACAGGAGTCAGCTCCCATGGCGTAGTGGTCACTGCGCTCGCCTTGCACGCGGGAGACCCGGGTTCGATTCCCGGCGGGGTCAAGAAATTTGCGTGACTGGCTGTTGCGGGGCCCACTCAGCCTCGTGAGGAAAATGAGTAGCTATAACATATAAATGCGCATAGCGACCGGTGAAATATTGGGAAAAATCCTACAATGCTGCAGTGAGCACCAAAGTTGTGACATAATAACACAAAGAAACTGCATTTACATTACATTTACAAAACTAGACAAGTTTACCCGAGTGAGAAAGATCCGGGAGAGGAGACTGCAGTGATATGGCCATGTTGAAAGAAGAGATGAGAGCTACATAGGGAAAAGAGTTGAAAGAAAATTGAAGTGAGGGGGAGAAAAGGGCGAGGGAAGCCATAGAAAAGGTAGAGATATTGTGTGAATCAAGACCTGAGTGAGAAAAAATTATCAGGACATGAGGTACACAACAGGGCTGCCTGGAAGAGACTGGCAAGAAACGCCGACCCTATTTAAATAGGAAAAGGCTACGAAGAAGAAGAAGGTTTACCTGAGCGTGTATGAGTGGCCTATAGGCAAATTGTACACTATGTGTAATTATGTAGGTTTCTTTCACTCATTAATACATACGCACATAAATAGTATAAATATAAATACCCACAATATGATTATTTTATGCAGCCATTGCACTTCCATCATAATTATATCATTAAGTACCTAATACCTACTCATATGCTGTCTTTTTGTAGATCATTCTCTCTTTACGGGCTTACTTATTTATTTTGCTGTACTCATTGCGTTTTACGGTTTTACTTTACTGTATTTACTTACTGTTAGGTACTGGATTGCGCAAAATCTAAACAGGTCATTGTTGATAAATTCTTCAATAAAAATTATCTACTGTTAGTAGGTAGCTTGTATTGTAATTACAATTACTTATATCCACTTGTGCTGTATTACTTTGGTAGTTCATCGCTTCATTGGCACCTACAACACCTTTCTTGTGAATTTATTTAATCTCTAGATACGTATTGTAAACATTGTGAGAATCGCGCATTTGGGTTAATTTCCTTTTGATGATGAAGAGGGTATTTTGTGTCTACAAAATAAATAGGTAGGGATTTCAAAAACATTCATAGGGATGAAATATTTTAGTAAAAAAAGTTTTTTTTTTCCAGTTTCAAACACTAAAGATAGGTATTATTATGGGTGTAAGTTTATATTCACAATAAAGCTATCCTTACTAAAGCACATAGCAGGTAATAATGGTAACATCTTATTAATATGAGAGGTTTTCTGTTTGTTTGTCTGTAAGAGGTTGCCGTCTAAACGGTAAGTCGTAGAAACTTGAAATTTTGTACACAGGTTCATATTTTTATGGCGGTGGTTATAGGCTAGTAAAAAATATATGTAGGTCATCGCGAATTTCAACTTCTAGGCCAAAATGTGACCCAAAGTCGGGCAAAATTTTCGAATTTCTTGAATAACTCGCGAACGACTGGCTTTAGGAAATTTTAACCCAGCCTATAACCACCGCCATAAAAATATGAACCTGTGTACAAAATTTCAAGTTTCTACGACTTACCGTTTAGACGGCAACCTCTTACAGACAAACAAACAGAAAACCTCTCATATTAATAAGATGTTACCATTATTACCTGCTATGTGCTTTAGTAAGGATAGCTTTATTGTGAATATAAACTTACACCCATAATAATACCTATCTTTAGTGTTTGAAACTGGAAAAAAAAAACTTTTTTTACTAAAATATTTCATCCCTATGAATGTTTTTGAAATCCCTACCTATTTATTTTGTAGACACAAAATACCCTCTTCATCATCAAAAGGAAATTAACCCAAATGCGCGATTCTCACAATGTTTACAATACGTATCTAGAGATTAAATAAATTCACAAGAAAGGTGTTGTAGGTGCCAATGAAGCGATGAACTACCAAAGTAATACAGCACAAGTGGATATAAGTAATTGTAATTACAATACAAGCTACCTACTACCCATCGCACTCACCCACCCACCACTCCCATCGCACACACCCACCACACATCCATCACACACACCAGCCACCACACACACACCCATCACACACACATCACATACACAAACCACACACACACCCATCACACACCACACCCATCACACAAACACACACCACATACACCACACCCATCACACACACAAACACACACCCATCACACACACAAACACACACACCACATACACCCATCAGACCACCCACACCCTTCATACACCACACCCATCACACACACACCACACCACATGAAAAAATCTTATTAATAAGAGAGTTTTTCTGTTTTCATACACCACA
>NW_007378603.1:0-19418 GCF_000475195.1 Diaphorina citri | reverse complement strand
TAGGTCGACCAGGTTTGGATAAGTCCTTCTATGGGGACAGACAGACAGACAGACACCGAAGCGAATACAATAGTCCGTCCCTATACCTTTTATTATAATTATCTACTGTTAGTAGGTAGCTTGTATTGTAATTACAATTACTTATATCCACTTGTGCTGTATTACTTTGGTAGTTCATCGCTTCATTGGCACCTACAACACCTTTCTTGTGAATTTATTTAATCTCTAGATACGTATTGTAAACATTGTGAGAATCGCGCATTTGGGTTAATTTCCTTTTGATGATGAAGAGGGTATTTTGTGTCTACAAAATAAATAGGTAGGGATTTCAAAAACATTCATAGGGATGAAATATTTTAGTAAAAAAAGTTTTTTTTTTCCAGTTTCAAACACTAAAGATAGGTATTATTATGGGTGTAAGTTTATATTCACAATAAAGCTATCCTTACTAAAGCACATAGCAGGTAATAATGGTAACATCTTATTAATATGAGAGGTTTTCTGTTTGTTTGTCTGTAAGAGGTTGCCGTCTAAACGGTAAGTCGTAGAAACTTGAAATTTTGTACACAGGTTCATATTTTTATGGCGGTGGTTATAGGCTAGTAAAAAATATATGTAGGTCATCGCGAATTTCAACTTCTAGGCCAAAATGTGACCCAAAGTCGGGCAAAATTTTCGAATTTCTTGAATAACTCGCGAACGACTGGCTTTAGGAAATTTTAACCCAGCCTATAACCACCGCCATAAAAATATGAACCTGTGTACAAAATTTCAAGTTTCTACGACTTACCGTTTAGACGGCAACCTCTTACAGACAAACAAACAGAAAACCTCTCATATTAATAAGATGTTACCATTATTACCTGCTATGTGCTTTAGTAAGGATAGCTTTATTGTGAATATAAACTTACACCCATAATAATACCTATCTTTAGTGTTTGAAACTGGAAAAAAAAAACTTTTTTTACTAAAATATTTCATCCCTATGAATGTTTTTGAAATCCCTACCTATTTATTTTGTAGACACAAAATACCCTCTTCATCATCAAAAGGAAATTAACCCAAATGCGCGATTCTCACAATGTTTACAATACGTATCTAGAGATTAAATAAATTCACAAGAAAGGTGTTGTAGGTGCCAATGAAGCGATGAACTACCACAGTAATACAGCACAAGTGGATATAAGTAATTGTAATTACAATACAAGCTACCTACTAACAGTAGATAATTTTTATTGAAGAATTTATCAACAATGACCTGTTTAGATTTTGCGCAATCCAGTACCTAACAGTAAGTAAATACAGTAAAGTAAAACCGTAAAACGCAATGAGTACAGCAAAATAAATAAGTAAGCCCGTAAAGAGAGAATGATCTACAAAAAGACAGCATATGAGTAGGTATTAGGTACTTAATGATATAATTATGATGGAAGTGCAATGGCTGCATAAAATAATCATATTGTGGGTATTTATATTTATACTATTTATGTGCGTATGTATTAATGAGTGAAAGAAACCTACATAATTACACATAGTGTACAATTTGCCTATAGGCCACTCATACACGCTCAGGTAAACCTTCTTCTTCTTCGTAGCCTTTTCCTATTTAAATAGGGTCGGCGTTTCTTGCCAGTCTCTTCCAGGCAGCCCTGTTGTGTACCTCATGTCCTGATAATTTTTTCTCACTCAGGTCTTGATTCACACAATATCTCTACCTTTTCTATGGCTTCCCTCGCCCTTTTCTCCCCCTCACTTCAATTTTCTTTCAACTCTTTTCCCTATGTAGCTCTCATCTCTTCTTTCAACATGGCCATATCACTGCAGTCTCCTCTCCCGGATCTTTCTCACTCGGGTAAACTTGTCTAGTTTTGTAAATGTAATGTAAATGCAGTTTCTTTGTGTTATTATGTCACAACTTTGGTGCTCACTGCAGCATTGTAGGATTTTTCCCAATATTTCACCGGTCGCTATGCGCATTTATATGTTATAGCTACTCATTTTCCTCACGAGGCTGAGTGGGCCCCGCAACAGCCAGTCACGCAAATTTCTTGACCCCGCCGGGAATCGAACCCGGGTCTCCCGCGTGCAAGGCGAGCGCAGTGACCACTACGCCATGGGAGCTGACTCCTGTCTAGTTTTAAAGGTTCACCATGAATCTTACAGGAAATGGTCAGCAGCCTCTTCTGGTGTTGTAGGTAACACAAGAAACAATTAAGACGAGATAATAATATTAAAACACATCATGTAGGTATCTATGAGCTAATAATCTTTAATCTTGTTTTGTATTATACCTAAAGATCCAATTTAGATTTATTGTGATGTATTTCAATCATTTTAACTTGATTACTTACCTCTAATTGGTATAGAGTTGACAACTGACAATACTGTGTAGATACCTATAGGTGCAATTACGAGGAAATCTATTATTAGATACCTATTACCTACATATCATTTATTGATCTACGTACATACCTATACCTACTTATGGTAATTAGATAATTATCTTATTATCATGCATTTAAACTTTCAAACATTGAAAACTTTTCATTACCTCATAGGTACTCGAAAAATCAAATAAGTATGTCCACTAATCAAATAAGTAGCCATTTCATGAAAAGGGAGTTTTGATATCTCCACTAATCAAATAAGTAGCCATTTCATGAAAAGGAAATTTTGACATCTTCACTAATCAAATAAGTAGCAATTTCATGAAAAGGGCGTTTTGATATCTACACTTAATGGTGGATGTGCAAAAATTCTATTGCACAGGTGTAATGATTTGATGAATGACTGTTAATAGTGCATAATTACATACAGGTATGAAAGAATATGATGTATTCACATAGAAATACATATTGAGTTAGACTTATGCATGTACATTGGAAGTAGGTACATTCTGTGATTTATTGTTCTAAATTAGAATGGTAATGAGCTAATAAGTAGGTATGTAGGTACATTTCGGGTGCTACTATTTATGTAATCTATCAATTGATAGATAGGTACATAATTATCAATACTTGAACATTGTGGAATCTCCATTTCAGTTTTGATATCTCCACTAATCAAATAAGTAGCCATTTGATGAAAAGGGAGTTTTGATATCTCCACTAATCAAATAAGTAGCCATTTCATGAAAAGGAAATTTTGACATCTTCACTAATCAAATAAGTAGCAATTTCATGAAAAGGGCGTTTTGATATCTACACTTAATGGTGGATGTGCAAAAATTCTATTGCACAGGTGTAATGATCCCTCTGAATTCTAAAGGTAAGACGCCAGCTTATTTCCTTCCTTGTTTTTTTGCCTGGTCCTTCGGAAAACGCCTTTGACCAAACAATGCCTTTTCCACAAGTTTGGCCATGCCTCGGGATGAACTAGCGGGATTCCGGAACGAAGCGACGGAATTCAGCTAGTTATATATAATCACAGCAGTATCATGAATGTATTGCAATGTAGGTAAGGTAGAAATAAATTTTTCTTTTGACGATGACGATAACTTTGCCGCAGGTGTAAGGTGCCTTAGTACTTAGTAATGGTTTAGTAATTTATAGTGAACTCATTCTGAACAATTGGCCGTACAAGACTTCATAGAGTCCATAGGCAAGATCGAGCTCAAAATCTTGCAAAATTCCTTTGATTGTTGAACATTACACCTAGGTACCTACCTGTTTCCAGGTTTCATCAGAATAGAGGGCTGTTCGAGAATTATAGGAAGAAAAAGAAAAATTCCGTTGGTCCTCATTTTTTCTGCTCTATGACTTTGAAACATCACCCAAGTAAGCGCAACTGATCTATTCACAAAGTCAGGAATTAACCTTCAATGACCATCAATTTTTGTATTCAACCCATTCTATTATCTACTTAGTTAGCTGCTAATGTTAAAAAGTTTAGATTCATCTTTACAATACCTATGAATTAGATTGCTGGTTTCCTACCATTATCTTTTCATCCGGATAATTTAAGATTCTAGCACAATACCTACATAGTGGGTGCATACATTTTTTTCTTCATCAGTATCTACTAGAAATGCTCTAGGTTTTTATCTAGGTAGGTATCAGTATTATTTTTACAAGTAGATTGGTTTTTTCAATGGAAATATCTTGATAACTATATTATGTACAACTTAGTTAGGTAGGTAGCAAGTAGGTCAGATACATAGGTAAGTAAGTAAATATAATGTATACCAACAATTTCCAAGGGACTCACAGCTCCCGATGATTGTTCTAGAGTTGAATGAACTGTACCTACTTTCTACAAAAATGAGCTTTTAATTGATTTTTAAATAATTGAAAAACAATCACAAGTTCAGATAGTTGATTAGTTATTTTTCACAAAAGCAATTTGTCCATTGAGCCCGTTTCCGTTTTCACAAGCTTATACTACTTGTAATTCTATACAAGTTTATACCTATAGGAAGATTTAAACTGAGATCTCCAGGATCTGCTGTTTCACATGAAAATAGTTACATGAGATCCGCATACATGAGCTTTATCACTCACACGAGATTACTGAACTCAAATTCAATAATAACTAAGCCATGCTGATCTTCTGATATGTGTCATGCTGGTTATATTACAGGTCTGTAGTCTAGGGGGAGTCAGTGATAGAAATTGAGCTCATGAGTTCAAAAGATAACAATTCCACCAACCTCCCTGGCCGAATGGGTACCACACTAGATTTTCACGCCTTGGGTCGCGGGATCGATTCCCGATGGAGTCAAAGTTTTTTTTCTGTTCTGTGCTTGGTTTTTTGGGGAGCACTCAGCCTTGTGAGGACAATTGAGTAGCTCCTTTAATTGAGTAGCGACCAGTGGCGTCATTAACAGTGTAAAAAGATTATTGAAATATCGAACCCCCAAACTCCAGAATGAAATTAGATCCTGGGACCATTCTGTTATCCTATGAAATCCTTTTCCCACCATACGAATAAGCTCCATACAGTTTCTACACAAGGTTTTCTATTCCTGTTTCAATACCTACTTTCTATTTATTTATTTATTTTTTTTTTTCATATTACATATTTTATACCTAGTCTTTTACTTTCCTTATCCTATAGGAAAGAAAGTAATATAATCGGGTCAAATTTTCGATGGTCAGTTTTTAGTGTTTTTTACTTTCCTTATCCTATAGGAAGGAAAGTAATGTAATCGGGTCAAAATTTCGATGGTCAGATTTTAGTGTCAAAACACGTTTTGAGGTCCCTAGAGCCTAAATCCAAAGTTTCAGCCATTGGTCCGTGTGTGTCTGTGTGTGTCTGTCTGTCTGTAAACAAAATATCTCGAGAACGGTATAAGAAAGCTAGAGACTTGAAATTTGGTATGTAGTTCACAAATGTGACAAGGATGCAACACAAAACGTTTGGTTAAGATGGTTGCTGCGGTTGGCGGTATTTTGACCGCTTTTTCACAGATTTCGACCGTACACAAAACGTTTGTTTGAGATGGTTGCTGCGCTTGGCGGTATTTTGACCGCTTTTGACAGATTTCGACCGTTTTTTGGCGGTTTTCAGCTATAGCGACAAAACGGTTAGAGATATTGTAAAAGTTAGGGTAAAAGAACACTCAAATAAGCATCATTCAATAGGATAAGGAAAGTCGTGTGATGTTCACACCAGATTTTTACTAGTACAAACATCCCTTGAAATAGAGGACGTTGTTTTAATCCATACGTTGGTAGGTATTGAAAAAAAAACTACCTACCTACTATGACAAGAATACAGGATCCACAGTGCGGATTTCATACCATATTGCATACTCAGGTTAATTTCAGGCTGTCATACAATTTTCTGTTCCTTAGTCTTTTTCATTTTTACGGATTTTTCTCCAATTTCCTCTCTACTCGTTTTTCTTCGAAGTTTCTCATTTTTCCCGTGTAAGAAACAGCTCTATGTATAAAGGTCATTACAGTCTTTTCTATCTTACATATTTTCTATCTCACTGAGATTATATTTAACAACTGAACTGTTTTTACGAGGCCAAACACCCCGGAATAGCCAGCAGAACGGAATGTCCCGTCCAGATACCAAACACGCACACCGTTGCATAACTTAAGTGATCCGTCAGGAACCGTAACTTAGCTCCTAGCGAGGGCAGGAGATCAACATGTTTGAATTAATTATCAGCTGATATAATATATTAACCACGTGGTACCATAATGTTTACCGGTATACGTTGATAACCTTCCATTCAGACATAAACATTATTATGTAAACATAAACATAGACACGTGCTCTATTCACATAAAGTACGTGTAGCATAGGTATAAGAGAGATATAAATTAAATCTGTAGGTATGCGCACTTATCTATAAATTAGACGTATTCTTTCTGCTGGACAAGAAAAGACAATACCTACACTAGGTATTGTCTCGTGTTGACTCAGCACCATTTAGGTGCCGAGTCAACACGAGAACACCAGATACCTACATTAATTTTTTTGCCAACAACCGGGCCCCCTAAATAGCACCTAATATAATTTATGTTTCTGAAACTCTCCACTAGAGTGAGTGTAGGAATATTTATTCCGATTACATCAGCATACCTGGTAGTTTGATAAGTAGTGCCTTACACTATGCCATTCGTATTCTGACATAAACTTGGCCTGAGGCTAGGGTCTTCTTCTATTTATAAATAACATGACCCGATAACATAAATATCTATCTCAAGTAATTATTTATACCTACATATGTTATATACCTACTTGTCCGAATGTATGCAGGAGATCAACATGTTTGAATTAATTATCAGCTGATATAATATATTAAACACGTGGTACCATAATGTTTACCGGTATACGTTGATATGTTGATAACCTTCCATTCAGACATAAACATTATTATGTAAACATAAACATAGACACGTGCTCTATTCACATTGATAACATAAAGTACGTGTAGCATAGGTATAAGGGAGATATAAATTGAATCTGTAGGTATGCGCACTTATGTATAAATTAGACGTATTCTTTCTGCTGGACAAGAAAAGACAAAACACTAGGTATCCCATTTAGGTGCTGAGTCAACACGAGAACACCAGATACATTACTTTTTTTTGCCAACAACCAGGCCCCCTAAATAGCACCTAACATAATATTTATGTTTCTGAAACTCTCCACTAGAGTGAGTGTAGGAATAGTTATTCCGATTACATCAGCATACCTGGTAGTATGATACGTAGTGCCTTACACTATGCCATTCGTATTCTGACATAAACTTGGCCTGAGGCTAGGGTCTTCTTCTATTTATATAAATAACATGACCCGATAACATAAATATATCTATCTAAAGTAATTATTTATACCTACATATGTTATATACCTACTTGCTGAACAATTGGCCGTACAAGACTTCATAGAGTCCATAGGCAAGATCGAGCTCAAAATCTTGCAAAATTCCTTTGATTGTTGAACATTATACCTAGGTACCTACATATTTCCAGGTTTCATCAGAATAGAGGGCTGTTCGAGAATTATATTAACATAGATAGGTACCTACAGGCGAGGCGTACAGAAAGCCTCAAAGAAAAATCGTGAAGTCAAAACTTTAGAACTGACTTTTATTGTAACATGGGACATAAACCAAATGTGAAAAAGTCGTCAACCTAACTGGAAAGTCTACTGAAAAACAAAAACAACTTTCTCAGTTTCTCCTCCCTTCCGTATCTCTAAAATCTAAAATAAACAATAATAATAATAATATGGCAATATGTACTATACATATAGTACCTGTAATACAGGGTCCGGCAGAAAAAGCGAACAGTTTTCATTTGCCTATAACTTCGTTAAAACTTATCAGAAACTGGTGATATAATGATATTGGTATCGTTGTGTTCCTCAGAGTCCGAGGTGATATGGACTATCCGACTTGGCCTCCTGATTTTAATCCCAGTGACTTTTCTTAACAAGGATAGAGTCTACATTGATAAGCAAAGTAGGTACTCTAACTAATTTGAACAGTGCCATTGGAAGAAAATTGCGAGCTATGCTTTGAAAAATTCGAAGAGAGTCATGGAGATTTTTGTGGCGCTAGGAGGAGGGTGTGCAGAAAAAAGGATCGACACTTAATGAGCGTTGTGCTCCACAAAAAAACATCGGTATCAAAAAATGACCAGATATTCTAAAAACTCATAATGATCTGTATATTTTAAAAGAAAAATCACTACTCTAGCTTAAAAATTGACTCCGTAGCATGATTTCTTTTATTGTAACATGGGACATAAACCAAATGTGAAAAAGTCGTCAACCTAACTGGAAAGTCTACTGAAAAACAAAAACAACTTTCTCCTCCCTTCCGTATCTCTAAAATTTAAAATAAACAATAATATGGCAATATGTACTATACATATAGTACCTGTAATACAGGGTCCGGCAGAAAAAGCAAACGGTTTTCATTTGCCTATAACTTCGTTAAAACTTATCAGAAACTGGTGATATAATGCTATTGGTATCGTTGTGTTCCTCAGAGTCCGAGTTTATGGAAAAGTGGATTCGCGGAAATCGGAACATCGTATACATTTGGTTGCAGAGACATTTTTCTAAAAAATGTGTTTTTTGATAGAGTCTCAGTCTACATTGATAAGCAAAGTACTCTAACTAATTTGAACAGTGCCATTGGAAGAAAATTACGAGCTATGCTTTGAAAAATTTCGAAGAGTCATTTAGATTTTTGTGCAGAAAAGGAGGAGGGTGTGCAGAAAAAAGGATCGACACTTAACGAGCGTTGTGCTCCACAAAAAAACGTCGGTATCAAAAAATGATCAGATATTCTAAAAACTCATAATGTTCTGTATATTTTAAAAGAAAAATCACTACTCTAGCTTAAAAATTGACTCCGTAGCATGATTTTGAAAAACCGTCCGATCTTTCTGCCGGACCCTGTACATATACTCGTACTGACCCAGTTAAGAATTTTGGAGAGAGAGAGAGAGAGAGAGAGAGAGAGAGAGAGAGAGAGAGAGGAAGTAGTTTGAAATCATGAAAAAAGAAAAGGAGAGAGACAGAAAAAGAGATCCGAGAGTAAGAGAGAGAGGGACTGAGGAAGTAGTTTGGAATTTGGAAGAAAAAAAATAGAGTGAAAGAGAGGGAGACAGAGCAATGTGTGTGTGTGAGAGAGAGAGACAGAGGAACTAAGAGAGAAAATTTAATAAATATGTTTGGACAGGAGTGAAGGAGATAGAACTACTTAATAGAAAAATGAAAAAATTACAGACAGACAGATTGGAAAGAGATAGAGAGAAAAGTGAAGACTGAGGAAGTAGTTTGGAATTTGGAAGAAAAAAAATAGAGTGAAAGAGAGGGAGACAGAGCAATGTGTGTGTGTGAGAGAGAGAGAGACAGAGGAACTAAGAGAGAAAATAAATATGTTTAGACAGGAGTGAAGGAGATAGAACTACATAATAGAAAAATGAAAAATTTACAGACGGATTGGAAAGAGATAGAGAGAAAAGTGAAAGAGGATTGAACTATGGATAGAGAGAAAGAGGTAGAGAGAGAGAGAGATCCGAGAGTAAGAGCGAGATGGAGTGAGGAATTTTTGTTTTTAGAATTTTGAAGAGGTAGAGAGAGAGAGAGATCCGAGAGTAAGAGCGAGATGGAGTGAGGAATTTTTGTTTTTAGAATTTTGGAAAAAAGATAGAGTGATGAGAGGGAGACAGAGTAATGTGTGTGTGTATGCGTGAGAGAGAGAGATTATAAAAATAGGTCGGCTGCGGAGGACTACATAGGTAGGTATTGATGTTTAGTAGAGAGGCACGAGACAGAAATTGTGACGTCACAACCCGCGACTATCACTACTTGCAAGGAAAATAATAAATTTAGAACATGCTGCCTCTCCGACCACCATTTCTCCTTTCTCTACCACCCAACCTATTCTTTATCTCCCTCTCTTCCTTTCCCTTTCACTATCTCTCTCTGCGTTATTTTTTAAAATTTAAAAATGAGAATTTTTGAATAGTGCTCTGTTTTTTAGGAGTGGTCAATGGTTATAAATTAGAGGAGATTTATCATTCAATGTGATTTTATTTGAAATATTGTTATTGAAAATAAATAAAATAATACCAATTTGATTTGTAAATTGATTGATTGGATATCAGCTATTAGTCCAAATACAGTAAACTTGTAGGACTAGATTCCTGTACCTACACTCTACATATATCTACCTGTTAGCTATTACAAATTCAAGTTTTGATATTAGATGGATGTTCAACCTTTTCATTTTAACTCATATAAACCTCCCCCCTCCCTCTTGCAATGTTGATCTGTATTTTATCTTGATTTTCTCCTAATCTTAATGTAAATAACAAACATGTAAATAATTACAATAAATAAACGAGATTAAGAACCTTTATTTTGTACATTAATTTGTTATTTATTTCGAACAATTTTCCGGATAGATAGAGAGACTTTATGACCTTATAAATAGCTGTCATTGATCTAGTTATCCCTAAAAAAAACATAGACATTAGATAATTTAAATGAGAATTGATTTGAATCTGATATAAAATATGAAGATTATATTGTAAAAGTTAGGGTAAAAGAACACTCAAATAAGCATCATTTAATAGGATAAGGAAAGTCGTGTGATGTTCACACCAGATTTTTAATTTATTACATCTTACAGTTTTGTTTTTCTTTTCTCACATGAACGAGAAGGAACATTAATTTCACTGAAATTAAAACTCAATATAACGCCATGACTTTTTTTCCGGTCAGTCTAAATGACATTAATAGTGTACTGTACAGGTATAATCGTTTTCCACCAAATTGTCATCAGTGTAAGTATTACATCATTTGGTAACAGGTATAATCGTTTTCCACCAAATTGTCATCAGTGTAAGTATTACATCATTTGGTATTTGGTCATACAATTGGTTCATCTAATATGGCAATGTGTTGACATTGGCGATGTCTCTATAACAGGTATAATCGTTTTCCACCAAATTGTCATCAGTGTAAGTATTACATCATTTGGTATTTGGTCATACAATTGGTTCATCTAATATGCCAATGTGTTGACATTGGCGATGTCTCTATTCACCAGGTGTCCGCCACATGTTGCAACACATAAATGGACATTCTTATGACAGATGACCTAGTAGCAAGTAATGAGCAAAATCTAATGGAAGCTAATTGTGTGGCGTGTAACATGTAGACTCTACGGTTATCAATGTAGGACCAGGAGCCAGCCTCTAACAACTGTGGATATTGAACTCTTCAACCAGAGATTGAGGGTTCGACTTCCGACAAGAGAAGAAGGAGTGTAGGCATTGTTTCTGGGCTCCTCTGTCAATCCTTCCAACACCGTGAGACCATTTCCATCATTTGAAATTTTGAACATATTACACAAATACACACGCTGCTATTGTTTTCTTAGATCCGATCGTATGAGACTTTAGGTAGATGTATTACTGACCACTCACTGGAAAAATGACCACTCCTCCATTCAGCTTCCATTGGAGCAGTGGTCGTTTTCCGAAAGGTTACATTTAGATGTGATCTTCAGGAAAATTGTATCGTGTGTAGGTAGTGTGTAGCAGGGTTTTTTTCGAACAGGGACTTTTAGCTACTGGATTTTTTTTTTTTTAGTCTTCAGTTAATCTTTTCAGACCAACTTTGTCTTCATGTATGTTAGACAGTTGGTAATTAGACCATTCAGTACCTGTGGGCAGTCGCATGGTTATTGTAAAGTTAATTAGTACCAAAGTTATCCGACCATAGCGCGATAGCTAGTCGGTTAACCTTTCCTTACCAGGGTGAGTAATCCAGTTATGTATCAGTCTTCAGACCAACTTTGTCTTCATGTATGTTAGACAGTTGGTAATTAGACCATTCAGTACCTGTGGGCAGTCGCATGGTTATTGTAAAGTAATTAGTATACCAAAGTTATCCGACCATAGCGCGATAGCTAGTCGGTTAACCTTTCCTTACCGGGTGAGTAACCCAGTAATGTATCAGTCTACCACTACCAGAGGCGATAGCAAACGTGTATTTTCCTTTTGTGAAACTTTCGGAATTGAGGAGCTGGGTACAAAAAGGGCAATAAATGAAAATCATCAAACTGAGATATTTAACTTTAAAGTTTTCAATTTTTCATCTAAATCCTTGAAAAGTATGTTTACAAAAAAACGCTGTAACTTATCGAAAAAAAAGTTATCACTGCAGTTCAAACGCTGGAAGATAGAGCGCACCACGTTCTATTCAAAAAACCGTTTTACGCAAAAAGGGCAAAAAAATTCATATTTCCCTTTTTGCACCCAGCTCCTCAATTTTAAACGATTCCTATGGCGCGCAGTCTTGGATTTCCTATGATTTAGTACAGGCTCTATGCATGGCAGTTTCCATAAGGCAACCGGTTCCGCTTCCGAAAGTTTTTGAAAGGGCCGTGATATGTTTGGGGGGCTGGAGGGCTTTTCGAGATTTAGAATGATATTCTTTGAAAAAAAAAAAAAAAAATCTAGGACTCGCTATTCTCGAGTTTATCGTTCAAAGAATTACCTACCCAGGTATCACCCTAACAACATTTTTGGTTGCATCAACCAAACATAACGTACGATATATCGTAAGGCCAACAATTACCCAACCATCGATGTTGTTAGGGCAAAGAGCATGTACCATTATTACCTCTCTAATTTTACAATGCTAGACACTCACGTTCAGACCTCAGAGCTCTCTCAGACGGTCTGAAGACCAAAGTCGGTAGCTTTTTCCGCGTTCCGTCGGTCTGAGAGTGGCTGGCCTGACTCAGGCAGGGTTAATACGAGTAAAATGGGCAGTAGAAGATAGGTAGCACTTCCTAAGTACAGAATGATGAGGTATACATGATAAGCGATGTGGTAACTGGTAGGTATGATGAGCTAACCATATGGTTACAGTCTGATAACTTTTCATTGAAGACGACTTTATCATTTATCTATCATGTAGTAAATTACTGAAGGACGAACAACAACAGCTGTGAAAACATTTCGGACAGAATTAGATTGGGAAACATGAAATTTGCAAGATGAATCTTTCGTGCAAAATGAGCAAAATCATTTTTGGTTCACAGCACCATGGCTGCGTTCGCAAAATTGTGAGTCAAAACCACCATTAAAATCATGAGCTTTCGTGCAAAATGAGCAAAATCATTTTTGGTTCACAGCACCATGGCTGCGTTCGCAAAATTGTGAGTCAAAACCACCATTAAAATATTATGAGTTTTCTAGCAAACGACGCGGCGGTAGGTAACAAGTTGAACTTCCCAATGGATCATGGATCACTGAAGTTAAGCAACGCTGCCCTTGGTTAGTATCTGGATGTGTGACCATCTAGGCAATCGCATGCTGCTCAGCCTCACTCAGGGTGGGTGCATTTAATTTTATTAGGCAGGTAGCCGAGTTGGAGGATAGAGGTCGTTCTCGGAACGGCTGGCTTTCTCCTATCCTGTCTTCCTTCTTTCTTTGATTTCGGACGATAAGACTAGCATTACAGGTTCCCTCTGTCAAAACTCTTGAAAAAAAAAAAACAAGAAGTTTGATAGGAGAGCTTATCTACAGAGGTCTTATCATCTTGAAATCAAGGAGAAGGAGCGACAGGTATAGGAGAAAGCAGCCGTTCCGAATAACGACCTTATCTGTTTAAGCTAAAGTTCGCTCCGAGCGGGAATCGACGTGACCTCTATCGCTCCAACTCGGTACCACTGCCAAAAAATTAAATGACCCTGCCTGGAGTGAGGTGAGCAGCATGCGATTGCCTAGATGGTCAGCACATCCCAGATACTAACCTCAAGGGCGTGCGTTGCTTTAACTTCAGTGATCATGAGCCGAGTTGGAGGAAGAGTTCAACCGTTGTTACCTACCGCGCGTCGTTTGCTAGACAAATCATAATCATTTTAATGGTGGTTTGAACTCACAATTTTGCGAACGCACGCCATGGTGCTGTGAACCCAAAATGATTTTGCTCATTTTGCACGAAAGATTTCATATTTTGAAACTGTATAGCTTATAATTATTACCTTATTCGCTATCTCGATGTTTTTTCTTTTTTGATAATCTCGATGTTAAAAACTAATTATTGTTTAAAACATCAATAAACGATTTTCAAAAAAAGAAAAAACAAAAAAAATAGACTTCTCTGCAATTTCATGTTTCCAATCTTATTCTGTCCGAAATAGTTCTTCACAGCTGTTGTTGTTCGTCCTTCGAATTTACTGGATACAAGAAGACTGATGATCTTAGCTGACCCTAGTACTTTTCCTGGTCAGAGTGAAAGTTATCCTACAGATCAATTCGCGAAGGCACTAGATCCGATCTGCACCTTGCAGCTTGTCAAGCATTCCAAACTTAATGAGGGATTTATCTGTCCTTTCTGAAGTAAAGGGGGCTTGTGTCAGCTATCCGAAAGTACCTTGGGAACTAAGCAGCATATTTATTGTTAGCCGGTCCTACGTTATTATTACGATGTAACTGAAGATTCTGGTGTGAACCATCACATGACTTCTATTCATTGCGGAATTCGTATTTTAAACAAATAAGTATAGGAAATTTTCCCGAGTCCGATCTGAGTGAGCTACGCGGCCACTTTCGACCAGTAAGTCCTATCTTAAAATAACCCATGCAATCGAGTGGATATTAATAACGTGTACAAAAATTGACCTTTTTTTTTAAATTTCTAAGTCCAAAATCGACGCTACGGCGGGCCAATTTTCGACCATAGAATTTCCTATTCTAGATACTCCGTGTAATCGTCTCATTAAAAAGTGTCCAAAATGGAACGTTCTGTTAAAATTGTAAGTCCAAAATCGACCGCCTACGGCGGCCAATTTTCGACCAAAAATTTCCTATCTTAAAATGCTCCCATTGTGATAAGGAATCATATAAAGTATGAAAAAAATTGATTTTTTTTTTTTTTTGAAAATTTTTCTAAGTCCGAAGTTTGAAGCAACATTGACTTTGGTTGATATCTGGATGGGTGACTGTCCGATTTTTACCAAATTGTTACAGTCGCGTCTTTGGACCATACCGGGATAGCATACCAAATTTCATCGCTTTACGACAAACGGTTCTTGAGATATTTTGTTCACAACCTTTTCAACATTTTCCACGAAATGAGGGTTTAGTAACAATTACTTTGGTTAATATCTGGATGGGTGACTGTCCGATTTTTACCAAATTGTTACAGTCGCGTTCTTGGACCATACCGGGATAGCATACCAAATTTCATCGCTTTACGACAAACCGTTCTTGAGATATTTTGTTCACAACTATTTACTTTTTCCCATTTAAACCTGTAGTACGTACGTTACGTACACGTTCTGTACGTTACGTACGTACGTACGTACGTACGTACGTACGTAACGTACAGACCATGGGCTAAAAACCACTTTTTTGGAATCAGGGGACCCCAAAACGGATATTTCCACTCATTTCCCGATTTTGAAAATTTGGACCGATTGCAATACTTTCATTACTAGTATAGCTCCGCTATACTGTAGTAATAGAAAGTAAAAAAGTTTCAATGAGAATAGATCGCCGTAAAAATAGGTTTCAGATATGCAACACGTTGTACAAATCAGGAAAACGTTTAGCTGAACTTTAGCAGGTAGGTAGTATCCTAAAAGATATTATCGGGTTGTACATGGATTACATGGGTTGGGTATGGGACAGTATGGATATCACTCGCACTTCGTGCTCGGGAGGGGGGCTTCGCCCCCCTCCACCCCCTCGGGGCTTCGCATTACATAAAAGTAAAATCAAAAAATCAAATCAAGAAAAATAATAAACTGAATATTAAACAAATTAGGTAGGTACATACATAGTTACTGATTTTCTCTAATCACTACGGGCTAAAAAATTCCCGGAGGGACGGATCCATATTTTTTGTACATACTGGGAAAAATCGAAAACCCCCCAAATTCCAAACCGTTCCCGAGATATTGACGTTTTTTAGTCTCCCCAAAAGAAATACACAGGGAACAGAGTTTGAGGCCAGCAAAACTTTTCCTACGTTTAATATTTTCTCTCGCACCGGGCGGGAATCGAACCCGCGGCCTAGCGCTTACAAGGCAGACGCGCTACCAACTAAGCTAACTAGGCTGGTGGCTCTATCAAATAATAATCTAAAAAAAAAAAGTTTCAATGAGAATAGAGCGCCGTAAAAACAGGTTTCAGATATGCAACACGTTGTACAAATCAGGAAAACGTTTAGCAGGTAGTATCCTAAACGATATTATCGGGTTGTACATGGATTACATGATACATGGGTTGGGTATGGGACAGCGGACAGTATGGATAGGTACCACTAGGTAGTTGCTGCAAACTTAGCAGTTCTCATACGCTGTTAGCATTGGTCTATCAATGTGGAGGTGAGGTAGCATACATAGGCACCATTATACTTTAACATTTAACATATATCTTTTTTTTTTTTTTTTTTTTAGGCCCCATTATACTTTAACATTTAAAATATATCTTTTTTTTTTTTTTTTTTTTTTTTAAGAGGTTTGACAGAGGGAACTGCAACCGGGATACGCACACCACCTACTTTGGACTTCTCAGAAATGATTTGACATTGTGGTTCATTTTAGCTATCGAATTTATTTTCTTTCTGAATTTATCACCATCACCACTACAATATGTTCTCTCTACCTCTCTCTCGTTTCCATTTTAGCTTTTAAGCAATTCGAAGTTCACACTTCCTCCGACTTTCATTTTCTTTCGACTTTTCCCAAATTTTGATTTTTCCATCATTTTTCAAGCTTCTCTCCCTTTCTGTTTCACTCTCCTGAAATGTTAGGAATGGAAATTGATATTTTATTGCTACCTAGTTCCTATTTCTAACGACATTCCCCATTCTTCCCCTAAAACTGGAACACCTGGATAGACCTGATTAGGTGTACTCGTCAGGGCTATCTGATAGTGAGTGGCTGGCTTAAGGGGACCAAGTCACTCTATAAGTACTAAGTTTTTTAGCCGCGGAGCTTTCGCGTTCTAACATCTTTAGTGGTGTTCTACCCTCCTCTCGGCAACAAGCTACCCGCGTCCTCAAATTAACCTCACCCAGACCTGACAGGCGGACTTCATCAGGTGAACCTGTCAGGTGTACCTGATAGTGAGTAGCTGGACTAACCTTTGCAGGCTCGGAACTTTTCGTGCTTGATCCTTGGGGAGCGAGTTTCTTCCTTTTCTTTTTGAGAACTGAAAAAAAAGGGGGGAAAGGAATAGTATTAAATCAATAAACTCTTCAGTGAAGGATAAAATTGAGAATCGAACCCGCGACCTAGGACATAAAAGGCAGACGCACTACGAACCAAGCTAACTAGGCTGGCTCGACCTATTAATAGAAGTAGGTAGTAATGATTTCGAAAATTGGATACTGATGGGGACAAAGCGACAAAGACCTCCAGGAGAAGAAGGATAATGGAGGAGTTGCAAATGGGTAAAAATTATAAATAAATGGTCGGTTCCTATGTAAAAAGTTGGGAAAAATCCAAATCTGAGGTCAAAACTCGGAAAAAATAACTGTAAAAGGTCGAAAATTCAATTTTTATAATGAAAAAGTTTAAAGATTTGTGACGTCAGACTTAACGCAGTTGCTATTTTTGTCCGCTAGGTAGCGCCACTATGCAAGCACGCTAGCGGCGGAGCAGAAAGAACTGCGCAGAAACGTATGCGCACAAACACATTAATGCGTTGCCTGCAAGGGAGCTTTGCTCGGGACATTTGATGTGACGTCATCGCCTACGGGAGCGTATGCCGTGACGTCAAAGTTAACGATTTACCGGCATTCTTTTAATCGATTTATCTCGGGATCTAAAAGTCGTAGAAGAAAAAGAAAAATTCCGTTGGTCCTCATTTTTTCTGCTCTATGACTTTGAAACATCACCCAAGTAAGCGCAACTGATCTATTGAAAAAAAAAAAGAAAAAAAAGTCACTTTGAATCATCTGAATACGAGGAGGTATTCATGTCCTCGGCAGTCAAAGGCTGTAAAGTTTCCCTCAAGCGTGTTTTGGCACTAAAAACTGACCATCGAAAATTTGACCCGATTACATTACTTTCCTTCCTATAGGATAAGGAAAGTAAAAAAGTAACTTTGAATCTTCTGAATACGAGGTACTCATGTCCTCGGCAGTCAAAGGCTGTAAAGTTTCCCTCAATAAGAGCTAATAATAAAATAAATAAGAAAACAATGTCGGAAAATTACAAGTAAATAAAGTATATTTTATCAATGTTTTTATAATTATTTTATTCAGACAAATAAATCATAATAAAATAATAGTACATGGCAGTTATTCATATTGAGGCAGATAAGAAATGAATAAGTTAAAACAGGAATTGAAAATGGCGGCTATTGGTTGCGTCTTAGCAGTTTGAGATGAACTTCCTTCCTTAGGTAAGCGAGTGAACTGACTTATCAGATAGCAGAATTTTCTTTTGTTTTAGACTTCTTATATTAAATCTGAAGGGATGTGTTTTGTGTTTGTAAACGGAGTATTTTGAACCAAGTAGGAGAAAAGTGAGAATTGGGGGAAAATGAAAATATTGCAAATCGGTAGAAGGGATGACTACAGAGTGACTTGTGTTCAACTTACTGAGGCAGATAAGAAATGAATAAGTTAAAACAGGAATTGAAAATGGCGGCTATTGGTTGCGTCTTAGCAGTTTGAGATGAACTTCCTTTCTTAGGTAAGCGAGTGAACTCACTTATCAGATAGCAGAATTTTCTTTTGTTTTAGATATATTCCAAAATATACTATACAAACTAAATGAGACGGTTTAACATGATACAAGTCAGTCACTACCTACCTGGGAGACGCTTTAGTTTTCATCAGGAACCTAGGAGTAGCTCCTGAGGAAACTCTGAAATCATTTTCTTCTTATATTAAATCTGAAGGGATGTGTTTTGTGTTTGTAAACGGAGTATTTTGAACCAAGTAGGAGAAAAGTGAAAATTGGGGGAAAAATGAAAATATTGCAAATCGGTGGAAGGGATGACTACAGAGTGACTTGTGTTCAACTTATCTCGATATAATATTCCCTCAGTACATACATGACACGGGTATTTGTATAGAATAGAATGAAAGTCCAATGACTAGAATAAGAAATATACATTCCGTAGCATTTCGATTTAAAATCAAAAAACTAGATCGGAATGCATTGTTCTTTATTTCATTTTGATGAACAAGACAAGCCCTTCTGCAGTCTTAATAATAAAATATTATGCGGAGTTGAGCATGGGGTCGCGCTTCGCGCTCCCCTGTTTACGGTCGCGCTGCGCGCTCCCAGGGGCTTCGCGGGGTTGTGCATGTGATCGCGCTGCGCGCTCCCTTGGCTTCGCCCCTGAAAACTAATATCGTCCCTGAGTCTTGTTTCGAATAAATGAAAACTGAAAACTAAAAGCGAGAGAAAATATTAAACGTAGGAAAAGTTTTGCTGGCCTCAAACTCTGTTCCCC
>NW_007378602.1:91259-98170 GCF_000475195.1 Diaphorina citri | reverse complement strand
AAAAAAAATGATCGTAAAAAAAGTGGACGTTTTTTGTTGTTTTTGGAGGGGGGGGGGTCGCGTCCCGAATCGACATTTCGGATATTTGGCAAGCCTACCTATACGTAGGTACCTACCAACTACCTACCCATATTTATCTAATATTTCCGTACCACCCCGTATACTTACTTAGAACATGTTTCCTGTTTTTCATTCAAGAGCTCTTCCCTGACAACAGCATAAAAACAAGTTTGAAGAATTCTCGAGTATTTTGATGCCAATTTCTAAATGTCCACTCGATTTTTATTCATGATAGAGCATAAGGAGAGCATAATATATGTAGTTATTACCAGGTACCTACTATTTATTGTATAGTGGTGTAATACAGGACACTTTTAGTGCCGGGGGAATATTAGACTGGCTTAACATGAGATTAACGAGTTTTGTTATGGTGGGGGTAAACATTAATCTGTTAGTAATGATATCTTTATGTCTAATACCGTCTATACCTCTACCCGTCTTTTTTAATTTCTTGAGAATATTGTGTACATCCTTGTTAGTCATCATCCTGAGATACATTGAGGAATTAACCCCTACGTAAATATTTAGCAGCGTAGGTAGCTAGGTAGTCAGTAGGTAAGTAAATACCTAGGTAAGTTACGTAAGGAATGAAGGGAAAAAAACAAGGAGGATTATGATAGGTACCTTATCAGCAAAATTTCAATCTTGAAAAATGTCAAAAACAAAAACTCTAGCAAAAGATAACGAACAATGTTGAAATTCGTCAGAAATTTTCTTGTCTTCATTATCTATGAAAATGAAATTGTTTTAATTCAGAGAAATCTGCATAGAATGGATGATACAGTTATGTTCAAGAGGGATGATAGTATCATGATACAGTTATGCTCAAGGGATGACATAATTTTAATGGATATGAAATGTTATGCAATTTATCTGGGACTTGAATTTCTAGGAAAAGTGTTCTGTTCGGAGTGACAGCTCAAGGCGAAAGCTTACAATCATTTTGCAATAATTCAATTATTTTGCAAGTAATACAAACTCAATCACTTTGCAATTCGATCATTATTAGGATGAGGAAAATGGTACGATAAAGAAGATAAGGGATTCATTATTACATAATTCATTATTATTACTTAGATAGGTAGATACTTTATTTAGATAGAATGAACGAATGAGTATTATATAATAATAGACTCTTGAGCGGAAGGTGAGCCACTAGGCGAGGTTAACGCCGGAGGCGTTTTCTACCACCTAACCCTTGGAGTTCCATTATTATGTGGTCAAAATCTCAAATAAATGAGGATAAAATTCCATGCCTCGGCTGGGATCTAACCCACGCCCTCCTGTTTACCAGGCGAGCGTCTTGACCACTACGCTACCGAGGCAGGTAGTCACATAGTAGGTAGGTAATTCACATTATTATATGTATATACGTACACATACTCTTACAAATATCTCTGCCCTGTCATTAGATCATTATCATTATTATCTGGGTAGTTGGGAAGCTATATGTTTGAACACATCGCCCTGTCATTAGGAAAGTCAACTTTTCAAGTTCAAGTACGAGTAGATAGGTACATATATATATGTATTTAAATTTTCCTCATCCACAGTTACAGTTTCCCTGCAGAAAACCCCTTAAAAAAAAAAAAAAAAAAAAAAGCTCCGAAACTTAGGTGTCGAGGCAAAAAGCCCTAAACTCCTAAAGGATGGGTTATTGGTATTGGTATAAGTAGGGACATCGGCTTTAATAAACGCCGTTGGTCACTGCGACCTGGTTAGATCTTTTGTGACATTCCCTTTAAAGATGGGTTAAGCTTGGACGAATCTACGAAACCAGTTTGACAGCACTGGTCGTTACACTCCATAACAGAGCAAGACTTTTGTCGAATATTGTGGATTTTTGTCTGAAATTGTCGTCTGGTGCAGACAAGACATGAAGTAGGCTCCACAAAGAAACCTTGACCCTAGCCTAGGCCTGACCCCAGAGAAAATAACAAACCATGCTAATGCCTTGATCATAGATCTAATGCCTTGATCATAGATCTGACCCTTGCAGAAAGTTAAGAAATTGAGCTGAGTATTTTTTCTGCGAAAACCTAGAATGTGAGTCGATTCCAAATATGTACCTATAAGTAGGTACCTACCTACTACCTACCCATATTTATCTACCACCCCGTATACCGTATACTTAGAACATGTTTCCTGTTTTTCATTCAAGAGCTCTTCCCTGACAACAGCATAAAAACAAGTCTGAAGAATTCTCGAGTACCTATTTTGCTGCCAATTTCTAAATGCCCACTCGATTTTTATTCATGATAGAGCATAAGGAGAGCATAATATTATATGTAGGTATTACCAGGTACTATTTACCTGACTACTTCAACATTGGCATACTATCATACCCGTAATCCTGTATTGTATTATAATAATAGTGCTTATTTATAGGCCTTTGAACTTAAAAGTTAACAACGGAGTTTTTCTGACATAATATTTTTCGTTTTAAAATCAACGCCAACGTTGGAAAATTTCGTATTTAGCTCATCAATATATCTAGCTCATCAATATACATATATATCTTTGTTCTTAGGAAACTATTAGGTGCAGCCAACATACAGGTGGAAAGATAAAGGCGAGGCGATAACATGTTAAATGTAACAGTTCCCTAAAATTCTATACCTCGGCTGGGATTGAACCCACGCCCTCCTGTTTACCAGGCGAGCGCCTTGACCACTACACCACCGAGGTAGGAAATAGATCGAAAAGAGAGGAAAAGATTATGTAGACGAAAATTATGAAAGGAGAGAGGGTAGAGAGAGAGAGAGAGAGAGAGAGAGCAAGAAAGATATTTTGAGGAAAAAGAAAGGGGGGAAATAATGCTCTTTTTCACTCGAGAGGAGAGTGAGAGAGAGAGAAGAAGGAGATGTCACATGTACTCTTTGAAGGGGAAATAAAATTGCCTGAAGGCTGAAGAAGGGGGGAGGGCGCATTATATTCCACTGAAATTTGATATCCACTATAAAATATCAACTTAGGTTATCCTACTCTAAATGAAACTCTTCCTCTAACTTCCAATGTTAATGAACCTTGCGCGTGGTTTTTATCCGAATGGGTGACCCAGCCGGGCGTTTTGCGTGCTATTGGCCTTTTCCGGCCTTGGTAGTAATTAAACCTGACGCACGTCGATACTTACCTATTTTCTTTTTGAGTAAGCAAAAGGCCGGCTTGAATTCAAATGAAGGTGATAATATCTTGGTAAGTCATCAACCATAATGCAATTACCACCGCCTGAAAAGAAAAGGAAATAAACATATAAATTGCAGATGTTGCAAGTACTGACTACCTAGCTGTGTATGTGTACTTGGCAGGTGTTGCAAGTACTGACCAGCTGTAAACGAGGCCAATTATTGTCAACGGAGACATGTGTGACCCTGGGATAAAGCACAGTAAGTAATGTCTGAGTACTTACTTTTCTGCTTAAGTTAAATAAATTAATTAACTTATTTTCCTTGAGCGAATGAAAGTAAGTAAGTAATGGAGGTCAAGGTCATTTTTGCAAGCAAGCGCGTTACCACTGATATCAGTTTACTTATCTGATAATGAAAACTATGAAATAATGAATGAGATTCTATCTACTAATAAGTAATATATGCATGTAAGAAACAATATTTACCTAAGCTTGGCCTGAATTTTTAAATGTCTAATCCACCTATGAATTATTTTGATAAAATAATTGAAATATCAAATTGTATTGTTGTAAAGCTGTTCAAATTCTTTGTTTTTCGGGTCAAAATGTTCTTTAAGAAAATTTTCGGGAACACCAGCCCTTTTTTCGACGCTGACATCTCCTACAGCTTTGACGACCAAGATGGAGATTTGATATTTGACAACAAGATGGTGCGAAGTCGGGCATCATCGCGTTCTGAACATTATTCCGAACATGAGGCCCTTGTATTTGATAGATTTAAGCAGAATAAATGCGGACCTCGGAGGAACAGACGCAGGAAATGTGCCAACAAGATGATCAATACTGGGAAGTCAATGGATGCCTGTCCGCTCACACCGCGACCTTCCTTATTGAAAAGAACTCAAAGTGCATCCTCCTGCCAAAGTAACAAGAGTTTGATCTTCCAAAACCCTCACTGTGCACAGAGCTCTGTGTCTTGCATGACCTTGAAATCGTCTTCAATGAAAAGAACTCAAAGTGCATCCTCCTGCCAAAGTAACAAGAGTTTGATCTTCCAAAACCCTCACTGTGCACAGAGCTCTGTGTCTTGTATGACCTTGAAATCGTCTTCAATGTTAGTAATGATATCTTTATGTCTAATACCGTCTATACCTCTACCCGTCTTTTTTAATTTCTTGAGAATATTGTGTACATCCTTGTTCGTCATCATCCTGAGATACATTGAGGAATTAACCCTTTGGAGCTCATGTTCCCTCACTCTCACGTCTAGAAGCGGGCCACTGTTTAAATTTCTTATCACTGTAATTTGATTAAGAAAATTATTATTGAAATCATTTGCTAATAATTTCAGATCATTAGTTTTAAAATTTCTTTTTAATTGTGTTTCTATTGGTTCTTTTATTTTACGGTTCATTAGATCATTGATTAACCCCCATGTCTTTCTCATATCTCCTTTTGCGTCTTGAAATAATTTATAGAGGTAAATTCTTTTCTCTTTTTTGATCACATTGGTTGTAATGTTCCTCTGTTCTTTATATTTTTCATAAAGTAACCTGTTGTTTTTATTGTTTCTCCATTGTTTTAATAAAATTTCCATACCTCGGCTGGGATTGAACCCACGCCCTCCTGTTTACCAGGCGAGCGCCTTGACCACTACACCACCGAGGCAGGAAATAGATCTAAAAGAGAGGAAAAGATTATGTAGACGAAAATTGTGAAAGGAGAGAGGGTAGAGAGAGAGAGAGAGCAAGAAAGATATTTTGAGGAAAAAGAAAGGGGGGGAAATAATGCTCTTTTTCACTCGAGGGGAGAGTGAGAGAGAGAGAGAAGAAGGAGATGCCACATGTACTCTTTGAAGGGGGAAATAAAATTGTCTGGAGGCTGAAAAAAGGGGGAGGGCGCATTCTATTCCACTGAAAATTGATATCCACTATAAAATATCAACTTAGGTTATCCTACTCTAAATGGAACTCTTCCTCTAACTTCCTATAATTATCCACCATCAGGGCTTCGAAAAATATTACTGACAAGCATACCATCCTCATTACATTAACCTCACCCAGTCTAAATAGGGCTTACTAGTGGTTGACCCGTCCTTTGTACGGGATCAGCGTGGCATAAAAGTCATAAATTTGAGGTGCTGCCATTTTGAATCGGGATGGAATATGACAAATTTAAATAGCCTATGTCACCCTCAGTACTCTTCTCAACAACCACGATTTTTTTTTTTTTTTTTTTTTTTTTTTAAAAAAAAATTTAAATAGCCTTTTTTCCCCCCCATTTTTTTTTCAAAAACCCAGGTTTTTTTTTTTTTTTTTTTTTTTTTTTTCAAAAAAATGTTATATCTTTTTCTACGTTTCTATTGAAAATTAAACAGGTTCTCCAATTTTATTTATTAAGATAGAGCGGGGGAAAGGGAAAGCCAGAAACGCGATTGCCTGGGACAGTGCTTCTCAAAGTTGTCGCCACCGCGGCAATCTTTCCGTGTATGGATTAGTTAAGCTGGAATATTTTCAGCCTAACTAGCCTGAAAACATCAAGGGAAGATTTCGTTCTAAGAACCCCTGGCCACATTGCGTGCACACTCCTCTTAGACTAATATTTACCGTTCATTACATCTAATCCACATGTTATCCGAGCCTGAGCAAACATTTTCCTTCTCAAATATTAGTCCGGGCTCCGGGACCATTGTGTGTGCTCTTGCTTTCCAAATTGAATCTTCCTCTCAGGCCAGGGCTTACCCACATACAATTGTATATTTGTACAAAATAAAATTGATTGATTGATTGATTGATTGATTGATTGATTGATTGATTGATTGATTGATTGATTGATTGATTGATTGATTGATTGATACCCGTAGTAGTTCTTGAGAAACTTTCCGGCCGGGGCTTATTGAGTTCGATTTTCTCATGATCATGATTAACTCGATCCAGGGATTTTTTTTTTTTTTATTATTTTTTTTTAGGCAAATACATTTAAAGCAATCATTATGTGGTCGAATTCTCAAATAAAACAGGTTAAAATTTCATGGCCCGGCTAGGATTGAACCCACACCCTGTTTACCAGGAACCCTGTTTTACACCACCGAAATACATTGATCCTTGATAGGATCGAATGATAGAAGTCAAAGCTCGAATGAAAGCGGATTTTATGTTGAAATTATCGAAGTGGTGGGTTTTTTTATCAGGAAAAGACGAGTAAGTAAAAGAAATAGAAAAAGGCCCTAATGACTCTTTGGAATCCTCGTGGATTAAGTTAGTCACGGGATTAAAGTTGAATTTTAAATTTTTGGCAAACTTTCAAGAGAGAGAAAAAATGTGAACGGCAAATAGGCCTATAATTGGGAAGGAAACGATCTTTTCCCTTTCTCTCGCTTCCTCTTTCTTTTGCTTTCTCTCTCTCTCTCTCTCTATCTCTCTCTCTTTCTCTCTCTCTCTCCTTCTTTTCTTTCTCTATCTTTCTCCCTCTCTCTCTCTCTCTCCCTCTCACTCCCTCTACTCTATCAATTTCCCCCTTCCCCCTCCCTCCCTTCTTTCTCTCTCTCGCTCTATTTCCAGATCATTACTTCCCTCCCAATCTTTTACATCTGTTACATTTGTTACATTTTGTATTCTGAATATTCTGATTCGAGTTTTGTCCTTTTTTTACTTTCCTTATCCTATAGGAAGGAAAGTAATGTAATCGGGTCAATATCTGTCACGGTAAAAAAAAAAAAAAAAAA
>NW_007378602.1:63672-90896 GCF_000475195.1 Diaphorina citri | reverse complement strand
CATCAGCTAGTAGATTTACAAGGGAATATAATGGAGTATGCAAATGTGACGTCTGTAAATACATCATGTGGGAGAATTTGAAGTCCAAATGCTACTTGGAATCCATCAAAGTTGCCCAGAAGTATTGCTCGTGCTTCTGTACAGATTGCAAGGAGAGAAAGGAGAAAACCAACATGATGGGCAAAGATACAAACGATAAACCTGAACAGATGGCAAATATATCTAAATCTAGAGTATTCACCGTGGATATTTCCCTGAGAGAAACCGAAATGGATGTGTTGAAGAGCAAGCTCAAGGCCATGGAAGAATTGCTCATCTTGAAAATCCAGCTGGAAGCAATGGACCACTTGCTGTACCGCATCGTTAAGTCTAAAGAAAAAGATGTGGAAGTTGCTTTGACGAAGAGCATTGAAGAGATTCGAGATAAATTGGAAGATAAGAAACTGGAATTTGCAGACAAAAATAGGAAGGTCGCGGTTGATGACTCGAAATCACGTTAAGTCTAAAGAAAAAGATGTGGAAGTTGCTTTGACGAAGAGCATTGAAGAGATTCGAGATAAATTGGAAGATAAGAAACTGGAACTTGCAGACAAAAATAGGAAGGTCACGGTTGATGACTCGAAATTTCAAACTCAAAACGAGGAGTCCATCAATAAAAGTGAAGATACAAACGAAAACGGAACCAATGACATCGTCCAAGAAACAAAGGAAGACATTGCATAGATTCGAGATAAATTGGAAGATAAGAAACTGGAACTTGCAGACAAAAATAGGAAGGTCGCGGTTGATGACTCGAAATTTCAAACTCAAAACGAGGAGTCCATCAATGAAAGTGAAGATACAAACGAAAACGGAACCAATGACATCGTCCAAGAAACAAAGGAAGACATTGCAATGGAGATCACCACTGATGAACCCTTATCTAAATCTAATCTTGTACAAGAGACAATAGTAAAAACCAGAAACCAAGAGGATAAGTCAAAATCATCTCTGGTTCCAGAAACAGTAGCCAATGCCCAACAAAACAAACTATCAAAATTTTCTTTGCTCCAAGAAACATCAGGAAGTGATGGACAAAAGACCAAGGCCATATCTCCTCAAATCCAAAAGGCAGTGATGTGTGACAAACAAAAAGACAAGTCGAAAACGGCTTTAGTACAAGATACAAAAGTAAGCGGTAGACAAAGCCATAAATCTAAATTTCCTATCATTCAAGAAACATCAGGAAGTGATGGACAAAAGACCAAGGCCATATCTCCTCAAATCCAAAAGGCAGTGATGTGTGACAAACAAAAAGACATGTCGAAAACGGCTTTAGTACAAGATACAAAAGTAAGCGGTAGACAAAGCCATAAATCTAAATTTCCTATCATCCAAGAGGCATTAGAAAAAGCTAAACAAAGAAAAAGGTTCAAAACTAATTTTATCCAATACAGGTTATCAAATGTCAAACCAAACAACAACTACAAAGCATCTTTATTCCAGAACAAAGAAAAAGGTTCAAAACTAATTTTATCCAATACAGGTTATCAAATGTCAAACCAAACAACAACTACAAAGCATCTTTATTCCAGGATGGATTGGCAAAAGCCAAGGCAAAAACCAATTCAAAAGGTCCTTTGATACAGGATATATTAACAAATTACAAAACAAGATCGAAGTCTAAAACATCTCTGGTTCAAAATAGATTGCCATCTAAAACTGCTTTGCTCCAAGACAGATTGGCAAGACGCAAAGAAAGATTGAAATCTAAAACTCCTTTGGTTCAAGATAAATCGACAAGATACAAAGAAAGGTCCAAATCTAAAACGCCTTCGAACCAAAATAAATTAACAAGCTACAAAGAGCTCAAAACGAGATCCGAATCTAAAACCTCCCTAATCCAAGATAGGGCAAGATACAAAGAAAGATCCAAATCTCCTCCGATCCAAGACAAACTCCCAAGTTCTAAACAAAATCTTGGTCAAGAATTGGCAGAGAAATGCTCCATTATTCGACAGCTAAAACGGGAACTCAATCAGCTTACTGAAATCACCAACGAAGATGAGAAAACCTTCAAGAATATTCTCCAGCAAAGAATTGACAATGTGGCTGACATCAGCATACCATCCCCTCAGTGGAGGAAAGCAAAACACTACGTGAGCCAAATCAAACATTTTGATGAGAGGGATCGCAAGGTGCTTTCGATAATATTGGAGACCATTAAAAACAAGAAATTAAAAAAGTAATAAAAAAAAGTTCACTTTTTCTCTTGGAAAAAGTTTACAATTTTGTCTTGGGGAGCCTTTGAACTTAAAAGTTAACAACGGAGTTTTTCTGACATAATATTTTTCGTTTTAAAATCAACGCCAACGTTGGAAAATTTCGTATCTAGCTCATCAATATATTATTATATATCTTTGTTCTTAGGAAACTATTAGGTGCAGCCAACATACACGTGGAAAAGATAAAGGCGAGGCGATAACATGTTAAATGCAACCGTTCCTCGGGTTCAATCCCCAGCTATGTCCAACTGATGAGTCCAAATAAGGACGAAACACGTGTCTTGGGCTGCTTAGTGATTTGGTCTGGTTTTGTTGTAAAACTCATGTAGTGATTTAAAGGATAAATGTTAAAAAAAAAAGAAAAAATAATGATAATAATAATTAATAAGAGATCTTTTCTGCAAGGCAAACAAGTGCGTTCAAACTGGACTAACCGTGTCCACTAAAACCAATTTAGTCCTCAAATTGGTTGCAAATGGCAAAGGTCCAATATCAAGTGCATTAGCCAAAGAGGAAAAATCCTGACTAGGTCAAGTACCTGTCTGTAAAATTGTAAAGTCTGATATTTACTGAACGATCAGGAAGGATGAGAATGAGTGTGTGAGAGAGAGAGAGAGAGATCTAAGAGAGGGAAAGAAAGAGAGAGAGATCTAAGAGAGGGAAAGAAAGAAAGAGAGCTATGAGAGAGATGGAGGAGAGATATGGAATGAGATTGTCGGGAGATTTCCCAGATTAAAGAAATAACGGGAATGAAAACGTACTAATCCCTGCCCTGTCAGAAACCTGAAATCCGTGTCAGGAAAAGTAAAAGAAGAGAAGTAAGAGGGAAACCTAAGAGAAGTAGAGAAGTAAGAGAGAAAAGTAAAATAAGTAGGAGAGAAAAGTAAAAGAAGTAGAAGAGAAAAATAGGAGAGGAAAGTAAAAGAAGTAGGAGAGAAAAGTAAAAGAAGTAGGAGAGAAAAGTAAAAGAAGTAGGAGAGAAAAGTAAAAGAAGTAGGAGAGAAAAGTAAAAGAAGTAGGAGAGAAAAGTAAAAGAAGTAGGAGAGAAAAGTAAAAGAAGTAGGAGAGAAAAGTAAAAGAAGTAGGAGAGAAAAGTAAAAGAAGTAGGAGAGAAAAGTAAAAGAAGTAGGAGAGAAAAGTAAAAGAAGTAGGAGAGAAAAGTAAAAGAAGTAGGAGAGAAAAGTAAAAGAAGTAGGAGAGAAAAGTAAAAGAAGTAGGAGAGAAAAGTAAAAGAAGTAGGAGAGAAAAGTAAAAGAAGTAGGAGAGAAAAGTAAAAGAAGTAGGAGAGAAAAGTAAAAGAAGTAGGAGAGAAAAGTAAAAGAAGTAGGAGAGAAAAGTAAAAGAAGTAGGAGAGAAAAGTAAAAGAAGTAGGAGAGAAAAGTAAAAGAAGTAGGAGAGAAAAGTAAAAGAAGTAGGAGAGAAAAGTAAAAGAAGTAGGAGAGAAAAGTAAAAGAAGTAGGAGAGAAAAGTAAAAGAAGTAGGAGAGAAAAGTAAAAGAAGTAGGAGAGAAAAGTAAAAGAAGTAGGAGAGAAAAGTACTCTCTCTCTCTCTCTCTCTCTCTCTCTCTCTCTCTCTCTCTCTCTCTCTCTCTCTCTCTCTCTCTCTCTCTTTCTCTTTCTCCCTCTCCCTCTCCCTCTTCTTTTTATTTCTCTATCCTTTCTTCCTCTCTTTTTCGCAAGTATAATTGACTTTCCATTTTTCACTCTGACAATCGCCAGAGAAAAATCGATTAGTTAGAATACAAGGGAAATATTTTCTATACTTTTTCTCTCTCTCTCTTGCATTTTCTCGTTTTCTGTCTTTGTCCCTCTTTCTTGTTCTTTCTTCCGTTCTCCCTCTTTCGTTATTTCTATTTCCCTCTCTCTTTTTCTCTCGTTCTATCTCCCCGGAGAGAAAAGTAAAAGAAGTAGGAGAGAAAAGTAAAAGAAGTAGGAGAGAAACTGAGGGTGGTGGGAAAACTAATTATTACATAGGTATGTCAGAGAATAAAAACGTGTGAGGTGCAAGGCGAGAAAAATCAAGTGTCAGTGGTGAAGCGAACGTCAAATACAAACACCTGTATTGGACTTGAAGAGAACTTTGCGAGTCTGGTTGGGAGACTTTAAACAGGGAGTAGACCAGCCTGAAATTTCCCTTGCTAAAGAAATAGCAAAGGTTGGGTGCGGAGGCCATTCACTCGTGAAAAAAATTGAATCCAAAACCAGATGTTTAGATTTTAGATTAGATTTTTTTTTTTAATCAAAACCAGATGTCAGCCAAAATCAATCATCCTAGGGCTGATTGAGGGGCTGGCGAAAAACGCAAACCCCGTCTGAACACAGGAAAAGGCGAGGAAGAAGATTAGACTTGGTTTGATAGAGAGATCTGTACAAAGGAGGCCTTCAGGTCTTTCCGAAATTGAAGAGAAGAGGACATATAGTAGGGAGACCCATGGCGTAGTGGTCACTGCACTCGCCTTGCACGCGGGAGACCCGGGTTCGATTCCCGGCGGGGTCAAGAAATTTGAATCATCCAAATGATTGACTCCGTGACTGGATGTTGCGGGGCCCACTCAGCCTCGTGAGGAAAATGAGTAGCTATGACATATAAATGCGCACAGCGACCGGTGCCAGTATGGTAGGTAAACAATTAAACATTGGTTGTTAGGATTATTGAGATATTGGGAAAAATCCTACAATGCTGCAGTGAGTACCAAAGTTGTGATATAATAACACAAAGAAACTGCATTTACATTTACATTTTAGAACGATATAAACTCTGTTGCTGATTATTGAGATATTGGGAAAAATCCTACAATGCTGCAGTGAGTACCAAAGTTGTGATATAATAACACAAAGAAACTGCATTTACATTTTTGCATATAGTAGAGAGGCAGCCGTCCCGACAAGGGCTGGCTCGTCCTAAAATTTTGATTTAGTTTGTCTATTGGTTTGGTCCGGTATAACTTCGGAACGGTTGATCCAAGTTGCCTTTGGATGTTTAACAAAGGTTGCGAACCAAGTTCTCAGTGAATTTACAGTTCAAAGTTCACTAATACTACCTACTTAGTTATGACATCACCCTGAAATCTGTTTATATTGTGAGTATTGTCATGTATTTTTCTAATTCCATCAGTGACATTGTACTTTGCACCTAGTTGTTCATTGAGGTGGTACTTTATTATTAGTATTACCTACTACTATTATTGTATTTGTTATTATTAGTATTACTACTACTATGATTACTTAGTGTAATAGTAGATGTATTCCAATCCCACTTCTAACTCCACATGCATTCGTGTCCCTGATATTACATTCTCTCTCTCTCTCTCTCTCTCTCTCTCTCTCTCTCTCTCTCTCTCTCTCTCTCTTTATCCTACTTTTCACCACGGTGTAATGCGTTCTGAATACAGAACACAGCACAGCTGTTGCCAAGAGTCAAGAAGTACATAGACTAAGGAATAGGAAACTAGATAAATATATGAACTATCTACGAATAGCTATACTAGTCTAATGGGATAAGTGTGTAGTTGTGTACTTTCTGGTGTAGTGGGGTGTGGGTAACACAAGACAAGAGAGGTGACCTTAGTATGGGGAAGTTTGCATCCATTAATTTCTGTGCCCTAATGAAAAATAGAAGTACACAATACCACCCTACTAAAAATTAAAAACACAAATGGGCTCAGAACTGGCAGAGTTTTCCATTTTACACCTTGCAATATTGTAATCTATAATTATTGATGCAAATAAACAAATTGCAATAATTACAATTACAATATGAACTATCTACGAATAGCTATATTAGTCTAATGGGATAAGTGTGTACTTTCTTGTCTAGTGGGGTGTGGGTACCTAGACTAGACTCAGAATCAACTAGTGTAATGAATTGTAGATAGTGAGTGTATACATAGGTACATAACTTATAACTTTCATGTATCCAAAGAAGTGAACTTGCGAAGGATGTAGGTAACTTAATTAATTAACTAATACCTACCTAGAAAAGAATTTATACCCACATTACCTACCCATACAGAAACACTTTGTATAATTTTGTACTCAGGTAAGTGGAAATATCTACTTACAACAAAATTGTACATATTATAGCAAAGCACTACGAAGAAAATGAGTACCTACTTAATTTTCTGAAAAAAAAAAAAAAGTTGGAAAGAATAGATATCTAGGTATCATGTTTTATTATGCTACCCTATTCCAAAATGACATGGAAACCCTTTATGAGGAATGTACAAATCATCTGATAAAGAACATATTGATGTAGTTACCATAAGAGAAGAATTGTAGAGTGAGATTGAGAAAGGATAGCGAGAGAAAGAGAATCAGAAGAGGATAGAGGAGGAGAACGAGAAAGAGAGAGAGAGAGACAGCAGACTGATAGAGAGAGACAGGGAGAATGAGAAGAGAGAGAAGGAAGAACGAAGATCATTAGAGAAAGAGAGGGGACAGAGTGGGACAAGGAGAAAGAGAAGAGGGAGACAGAGAGAGAGAGAGAGAGAGAGAGAGAAATTCAAAGAAAAGGAGAGAGAGGAGAAAATATGATTCGTATTTTGAGTACAAAACACCATGACACGAGATGGACGCAGGGCCAGAGTTTGGCGGAAAAATTCCAACTTCTGTTTTCAGACCGTCTCGCGTCTGAGAGACTAGAAGTCAGAACAGAAGCTTTTTCCGCCATACGCTCAGACTGCCTGACAGACTTGGGTCTATTAGGCAGTCAGATCGTGAATGGCTGGCATTAGGTATGATGAGGTACTTGTTAGCTGGATTAATAGAATACATTCTATCTTCTGTTACATTTTCTGGGGATAAAAAGAAAGTCTACTGTCCCCTCTGAAAACCCCATGGCAAATGTGGCCGAATGAACCCCCCCATGTGTACGGCCCTGTATGTATGAGACTATGAAGACATACGTACAATGTTCTACATAATATGTACAATGTACCTACATAATATGTATGTGTTTTTGTAGAAAGCTCATTTAAATTTATGTCCTCCAAGCAGAGGTTCCAGAGTTAAGGGATGTTCCAGTCACCCAAAGTAATTATAAAGTTGACTTTCGTGCGGATCTCTCTCTCTCTCTCATTGAAAATTCCAACATTAATTAGTTAATTAAGTCGAATGAATTAATTAACTCAAAGTAATTATCCTGGACAGGTAATGTCAGTCCGTCAGTCAGTCAGTCTGTCCCCATAGAAGGACTTATCCAAACCTGGTCGACCTATATATCAAATTAAAGGACCTATATATCATTCCAACATTAATTAGTTAATTAAGTCGAATGAATTAATTAACTCAAAGTAATTATCCTGGACAGGTAATGGTGTGGTTTTCATTATGATTAATGCTCTCTCTCTCTCTCTCTCTCTCTCTCTCTCTCTCTCTCTCTCTTCTCTTAGGTAAGTAATTTATTTTCATATTAGGTATTAGGAATATACATACATACCTATCTAAAATTAAAAAAAAAACTTCGTAAATTACCTACAAAAAATAATAATACCTACTAAGACCTACAGAGTGAAGAGAATACGGGTTTCGTTGTGGGTTTTAAAAATGGCCCACAGACAGAAAAAAAAAGACATGGGGTGATTATGATTACAGAAGACTCAAGCAATGCCTTTGATGTGGTAAATACCACATGACCTAAATCTTAAGCCTTATCCAGGTTCAAAGCACGTACAGAGGTATGTAAATATTGTAGATGGAACATAATAATACCAGAATAACACCTGCGAGAATCTTTGTCTAATTAAATTGAAAGAGTAAGTTGTGGTATGTCTATGAGTCTATGTATGTAGGTATGTACACACAAAGATATCTCCAAGGTGGGGTTTTAGGCCCTTCTCTTGGTGAGAATTTCTTGTTCAAATCCCATTCACGGATGATTCTTCCCAAAAGACAGATTTACTCGTTTATTTGTATGAACTCCTTATTATTCGGCGAGTATGCAATATGCAATGGAAGATAAATTGGTGGAGATGCCTCTTGACTTTCCGTGTTTCATAGTTCATACGGTAGGTACTACCGAAACACGTGATGCGTGAGGTCCGCGAGTCTACGGACTCATGTTGAAAGCGTTGTTTACCCGATGGTTAATAGTTCGGACAAATCCCTCTCCCATACCAATTTTAGTCACCACGATTCAACCTCCTCCTGCACCCTCCCTCTTCATCTCTTTTTCCACCCCCTCTTCGCCTTTTCCCTTCCTTCCCACACTTCCTCCCCATCCCATATTGTATTTCCTATGCAATCCCTCCTTCTCCTCCCCATCTACCACCAGTACCACCCCTCGTTCCTCCTCATCCTTTCTCTCTCTCCCCCCCCCTCCCTCCCATCTTCCTTCGTGACATCAATTCAATCACGTCAAATAACTAGGGTATGGGAGGGGTATTTAATATGTTTCTGTCAAAATGAGGGAGAAGGGGTTTGTAATGTATTTACAGAGAAGTTCAGAATACCTATATGCACTTATTTTTCCAAAATATGGCACTTATTTTGGGAAAATATGACATTTTTTTTATTTTTATTTTTTTTTTCAAAACATGGCAAAATAAGCAAATTTTTAAAGAATTTTTCGCTGTTTTGACTTCAGATTTTAATTTTTGAGAACTTTTTAAGTAGGAATCGACCTTTCATGCTAACTGTTTTCCCAAATGCATAACGACTATTATTTGTGTACGGTTCTTTAGAAAATTTTGCTAAAATACCTATGGCAAAAGCAAAATAAGCAAATTTTTAAAGAATTTTTCGCTGTTTTGACTTCAGATTTTAATTTTTGAGGACTTTTAGTATGGCACCATGGCAATATGGCATTTGAACTTCCCTGGTAATGTATTATGCAAACATGTCCGTTATGCATAATACCAGTCATTGTATTAAATTGTATTATGTGCCAACATTGTACCCCTGTGTCATTTGAATTTAATTACCTAATTAGGGTCATTGTATTTTAATTATTTTTGTTTTTCGTTTTGGATTAGAATATTGTTCGTTTTATTTATTCGTGTTTTATTTTGCTTTCATTATTTATATTTTATGGGTACATACATTTATTTATTTTGTATGATGTATTGTTTGACAATATGCGTATTGAAGTTCAAATAACAGTTCTGTAGGTTATTTTGTTATTTATAATTAAAATTTTCGGGAGTAACACAGTAAAATGTGGAGCCCCTCAGATGCTTTCTGGATGAACCCTAAATTTGGAAATGTGATTAATGGCCGAAACCACCATCAAGGTTTAATATCGGTTTAAGTTAACCTCTCAGATTATTAAGCAATCTGCAGATTGTTTGTTTGTTTGTTTATTTGTTAATGAGATTCCTCAATATGTTCTGAGAGTAAAAAAGTTAAAGCCGGCCACAATTTGAGGCAACTGAGCTCACCCCGAAGCCAGAGGTTGATTAATGCATCAATCAACTTGATTGATGTAAATTTAGCAAACCCAAGTCAACTTGATTGATGCCTTGTCCCCACTGCTTGATTGATGTGAAGTTAACAAATCCAAGTCAACTTGATTGATGCATTGTCCCCACTTCCAACTCCAGGTGCACTGGAGTCAAATTAATGGTGTCTACACATGACAAGTCCATTAATATATTCCGAATGCCTGACAATTTTTTCAAACTATATAGTATACATCAGCTTTGTGATACACCCTGTATAATCCGCATTTGCTCTAGGATTTGCTAACTTCACATATATGCAGTGGCGCAAAGCGCGGGGCCCCCAAAAGCGCGGGGCCCGTGGCAGTCTGCCATTCTGCCTTATGGGTAATCCGGCCCTGTATATAGTAGGTATAAATACATAGATTTATACAGAGATCCTTATTGTTAGTTGTGATTTAGGGATATTTGAGTCTATCTGTATACAAGGAAAGACGTTGTTCTTTTACCTATACTAATAAGGAGCAAGAGAGATAGCAAAAGAGATAGAGAACAGTAAAAAAAGAGAACGATAGACATTAGGAGTAGAATTGAGGAAGATTTGAATAAAGTACAGGAGAGAGAGGAAGGAAAACCAGGAAATGATACAGGGACAGCAATAGGGGGGAGGGGGTTAGGGGTGGAAATAGAGGGAAATATTTAGGAGCGGGGAAAGAGGGAGGGAAATTGCAGGGATGGATAAAGGGAGGGGGAGATAATGTGACAGGATATTTATATTATGATGACATTTTGCGGACAGATTGTTTATCTCTTGTAAAATAAAATTACCTACAGTTTCCAAAGTTACTAGTCAAGTGAAGACGTTGTTCTTTTACCTATACTAATAAGGAGCAAGAGAGATAGCAAAAGAGATAGAGAACAGTAAAAAAAGAGAACGATAGACATCAGGAGTAGAATTGAGGAAGAGGTGGATAAAATACTGGGGAGAGAGAGAGGAAGGAAAACCAGGAGATGATACAGGGACAGGAATAGGGGGGAGGGGGTTAGGGGTGGAAATAGAGGGAAAGATTTAGGAGTGGGGAAAGAGGGAGGGAAATGCAGGGATGGATAAAGGGAGGGGAGATAATGTGACAGGATATTTATATTAATATGATGACATTTTGCGGACAGGATACAGTGGGAGCAGATGAGGATAGAGAATTGAGGGAGGGTAGGAGGGAGACGGGGATATAGAAAGGGGGGTAAAAGAGGGAGAGAGGGAGGGGGGAGGGTACAGGGAGGGAATACAAGAGGGAGGGAGAGGGAGAGCCAGACCTGCTGTTTATTTATGTAAAATGCAACTCAAATCTACTGTAAAGCGAAAGATAGAGATAACGATTCTGTCAATAATATCTCCCTCTCTCTCTCTCTCTCTCTCTCTCTCTCTCTCTCTCTTTCTCTCTCTCTCTCTCTCTCTTTCTCTCTGAATCCACATTTTGCTCCATTTATTGTCCTTTTTATGACTTTCTCTCTTCTTCCCTCTATATCTCTCTCTCCTTCTCTGTCTCGCTCTTTCTCTCTTTTGTGGTGAATGACATTTGACCCTAATGCTAAAAACAAATGATACCAATATAGATATGTAAATAGATGTATATTTTATTTATGGGGAAAGCCAGACCTGCTGTTTATTTATGTAAAATGCAACTCAAATCTACTGTAAAGCGAAAGATAGAGATAACGATTCTGTCAATATTATCTCTCTCTCTCTCTCTCTCTCTCAATCCACATTTTGCTTCGTTTATTGTCCTTTTTATGACTTTCTCTCTCCCTCTCTCTCTGTCTATTGTGGTGAACGACATTTGACCCTAATGCTAAAAACAAATGATATAAATATAGATATGTAAATAGATGTATATTCTATTTATATAGGTAGTAGGTATAAATACATAGATTTATACAGAGATCCTTATTGTTGGTTGTGATTTAGGGATATTTGAATCTATCTGTGTACAATGATTAATGAATAATGATGTGATGAATGAGTAATGAGGTACTGTGGGTTAGGTGGCAGAGAACGCGTGTGCAGGTATTTGAACACAATTATTAATTGACTTGAGGGCCAAATGAAAATGTATTTAAATGAATGGAAGTTAAATTTGAAAGCCATAAGCCTATGAAATTTCAACCAATAAATCACCATTTGAAAACCATAAGCCTATGAAATTTTTAATACCTAATGAATTACCATCCGTTATACAGGCGTGTGCAGGTATTTGAACACAATTATTAATTGACTTGAGGGCCAAATGAAAATGTATTTAAATGAATGGAAGTTAAATTTGAAAGCTATAAGCCTATGAAATTTCAACTAATAAATCACCATTTGAAAACCATAAGCCTATGAAATTTTAAATACCTAATGAATTACCATCCGATATACATTTTTAATTAATCTTTTAATTAATGAATTACCCAATCAGATCTGTATCTCATTTTACGTCACCACTTATCTAATCCATTTCCAAAGTTTTCACTCCATTAATTTTGTAATGTCAGATGAAACAACGTAGGGTAATGGAAAGCAATAACAGGCCGGTATCAAGGATTTTAACGGGGAGACACGAATCCCAATCCGTTAGAGCTAAGTCGTGGGGTCAATTCCCGCCCGGGGTGGATTTTATCCTAAACAGATAAAGTTCGTTCTCTGAACGTCTGGCTTTCTCCTATCCTGTCTTTCTTCTCTCTTAGCTTTCGGAACGATAAGACCTTAGAAGTTGTTTCCCTCTATTAAAACTCTTAAAAAGTCAGAGTACCCTGGCCCCTTCCCCTGAGTACGGCCCTAACTAATAACCTAATCTCTTTAGCGAATGAGCGAAATCTCAAAACTAGAGCACCACCATCTGAAAATGAGCATTTATTTTAGCTTTGAGCAACATTAAAGCAAAACGATGCAAGCGCAAAAATGTTTAATTAGTATGTGATGAGTAGTTCAGATTTCAGCATTTTCACAGTCATTCTCTACTTTCTCCACTCTTGAAGATGAAAATTATCTCAAGAGTGCTTTATGTTTTTTTTTTTTTTTTTCCCCCCTTTTAAATAAAAAATTTTTTAAAAGTGTTTTTTTTTTTTTTTTTTTTTTTTTTTTTTTTTTTTTTAGCTCTTTTAGTTTGTACTTTTTTATTCCTCTTTTTTTATTTTAATTAAACTTGTATGGAGTAAAAAAAACTTCAACTTTGAAATAAAATGAAACTTTTCACTTGATTTCTTTTTATCTGGTAATTAGTACTAGGGGTGCAGTGATCTGCTGAACCCATTCACAAGAAAGGACCCTATATTCTTATAGTGAAGCCTCCAAAGAATGCCCAAATGAATATGTAGTGGAAAGGGGGTATTAATTAAGACATGCGATTATTAGGTAGATTCTTACAAGGTTATCCCGACCTATAGGCCTGTTTGCCCCAAACACCTAAGCCTTGGCTTTTTGTGTACGGCGATTATTAGGTACCTACTTAGTTATAGGTACTTATGTAGGTACCTACTAAGGTTCGTACCTAAATATTAAGTACCTAATTAAAAACGATTTAAGAAAGTAGGTATTAAAAAATATCAAGTAACAACGTAAAGAGATCATTTTTAGCATCTTCTTAATAATAACAAGTTTTTAATTTAGTAACTTGAGCTCTTCTCTGCTAAGCACCTAACTACTTATAGTATCTAAGTACCCATAATATATGTACCTATACCTACCCAGTTGTACTTTCATTTATTTATCACTTTCTTTTTATATAAGAAGTGTAATATTTTTAGGGTGAAGGAACTATGAAAGAAGTTGTCTGAGGTTTTTTACGTGCTTTGCAGACTAGTAAATTAACTTGGTTATGGTTGGGTATTCATCTATTTATTATGTTTTTATGTTTATAACAGTAAATGAAAGAACAATTGCAGGAACTTGGACGGATTATTCCAGAGGGAGATGAACTTTTCCGAAAAGCTCTTCATGGACTTTACCACCTCTCACCTACTCTTAGAGTAAACCATATTTATAACTATTTTCGTAATACATAACCATTTTCGGAGTTATATTAATATAACTCCAGTTATAAAAGTTTTTTTTTTAAGAGGTTTGACAGAGGGAACTGTAACTGCTATGGTCTTATCGTCTCGAAATCGAAGAGAGAAGGAAGACAGGATAGGAGAAAGCCAGCCGTTCCGAGAACGAACATTATCCCATCAGGATAAAATCCGCCCCGGGCGGGAATCGAACCCGCGGCCTAGCGCTTACAAGGCAGACGCACTACCAACTAAGCTAACTAGGCTGGCTTTTCGTCATTTATTTTGAAGAGTGTGAAGGTTTTTCAAAGAATAAATGCGTATCATCAGATTCAGAGGAGAAGGTAATGAATTGTTGCATAACAAAATGTTACGTAACTGAAACACAATTCACAATTGTGTCTTGCTGGGTGAGGTTTCTGAGACACACGAAAAAAGTACCTATACAGTTACAAAACGGAAATATGTAAACAATATACCTACTGAAAAAGATACCGCCATAAATGTAAAGTTTGTCCTTTACGTAATCAAAGGAGGCATTTTTTCCACAAGGAAAAGAATGAACTTGCTTTTTTGTTCCCTGGATTGCCTGGATAATTCACCTCGATAAATTTAATGACTGGACTTGAACTCGAACCATCAACCTCCAGATTCAGAGTCCACTGTGCTAACCACTACACCACTGAAACTGAGGCACCGCTTTTCTCTCTCCTTTTTTAGAAATTGATACATTATTTTATTAAAAAATACGTAGATTATTTTTGAATTGATTTTGCCTCAAACGCCGCGTGTGAACGAACCCTAATAACTTGTTGTAAACTTGCCTTTCCACGCATGCGCAATGTTCTTCTTACCTCCTTTTTTTCAAAATTTGTTTTTCTTTTCTTCAGTCGCCTTGAAAATGTCATCAGGAGATGACGAAACATGCCGGCTCCTGTATGTTTACCCTATCTGTTTTCTGGTGGCCATGTTGTTAGTTTTCGACACAATAAATCTCTCGCAACTCATTACACACCGGTCTGTGTTGTGATGGAGGAAAAGGAGGAGAAGGAGGAGGAGTAGGAGGGGGAAGAGGAGGAGGAGGTGAAGAGAAGAAAGAATAAGCATGAGGAGGAAGGTAGGGAAGTAGTTCAGGAGGAGGAGGAGAAAAGTAGGTAAAAAAAAGGAGGAGATGAGTAACAGAACAAGGAAAAGAAGGAGACTGAGGAGGAGGAGGAGGAGAAGAAGAAGAAAGAGGAGAGATATCAAGAAGAGGAGAAGGAGTTTGTGGAAAAGATAAGGAGAAGGACGAGGAGGAGGGAGAGATGGGAGAGGAGGAGAAAGAGCAGGAAAAGGAGGGGAAGATGGAGGCTGAGGAGAAGGAGAGAAGGAGGAAGAATAAGGATGACGAAGAGGAGAAGAAGAATTAGGTTGAAAAGAAAAAAAAAACGAAGGAGGAGGAGAAAGAGGAGAGAAGGAGGAGAAGGGTAGGAGAAGAAGAAAGTGATGGAGGAGAGATGGGAAATGATGTTTTCCCTGTAACAGGATGTAAAGTTTGTCCTTTACGTAATGAAAGGAGGAAGATTCTGACAAGGAAATGAATATTAACTTGCTTTTTCTTTCCCTGAATAATAAACCCCGATTAATTTAATGAGTGGACTTGAACTCGAACCATCATCAACCTCCAGATTCAGAGTCCACTGTGCTAACCACTACACCACTGAAACTGAGGCACCGCTTTTCTCTCTCCTTTTTTTAGAAATTGATACATTATTTTATTAAAAAATACGTAGGTACCTTAATAATGGTAGATAGCCTTGATAATAATGGTAGATAGCCTAGATGGCGTCCCTGGGGATGAAATATCGTGTCCCTCATATTTCACGTAACTTGACCGTCGTTAACAAAAATAATACCTTACCCTATCTGTTTTCTGGTGGCCATGTTGTTAGTTTTCGACACAATAAATCTCTCGCAACTCATTACACACCGGTCTGTGTTGTGAAAGAGGAGGAAGGAGGAGAAGGAGGAGGAGGAGAAGGAGGAGGAGGAGAAAGAGGAGAGAAGGAGGAGAAAGGTAGGAGAAGAAGAAAGTGATGGAGGAGAGATGGGAATGATGTTTTCCCTGTAACAGGATGTAAAGTTTGTCCTTTACGTAATGAAAGGGGGAAGATTCTGACAAGGAAAAGAATATTAACTTGCTTTTTCTTTCCCTGAATAATAAACCCCGATAAATTTAATGACTGGACTTGAACTCGAACCACCAACCTCCAGATTCAGAGTCCACTGTGCTAACCACTGCAGCGCTGAAACTGAGGCACCGCTTTCTTTTAAACTACCCTAAGAGTCAGTTTTTAAACTACCCTAAAAGTCAGTTTTTAAACTACCCTAAAAGTCAGTTTTTAAACTACCCTAAAAGTCAGTTTTTAAACTACCCTAAAAGTTCTGAAAGGACAATCTCAACTTCATAGTACTTTCTTTTTTGTTTCGATTCGGCCCGCGATCCGCACACCTTAGTTTGGACAGCACTGATAGTCAAAAGGGATGTTAAAAAAGGAAACTTAACTTGTATAGCTAAGCATTGTAAATGAGAGTTAAGAACAATTTCCTTAGCTCAATGTTATAAGATAATCCAGAACTACACTCGCGGGAAATTTCATTTCATTTGAAAGCTTTCCTTCTCGGAGGCTGAACAAATATAGGTAGGGGAGACCGGGGTGTGTTCGGACGTGGGGCTTGTTCAGACAGGGCGAATAATTCAGCTACGTTATGTTTGATCTTGCCGAAACTCGTATAGGAAGAAAGAAAAATCAAGACCGATGTGACTTTAATAAGCAACCTTTGAATAGCATCCGTGAATCCATACCTTTTCTACCTCTGGACGTCAATTTAAATTAATTCCTCAAAGCTATAATGTAAAATATAAAATCTACCTTTTCTCCTGTCTCCTCACACTCTCCTATCGTCCTCCCAGAGGGGTAGGAGAACCTAATACCTCGTACATTTTAATACCTCAAAGCGGAAAATGTACAACATGAAGGCTATACCCATAATAAATAATTATGTTGGTACATAAGAAGCTAATACCTACCTACAGGTACTGTCGAGGATTTTTTTCTTCTTCTTCTTCTTCTTCTTCTTCTTCTTCTTCTTCATTTCGCAGAATGTAGGTAGGTTTATGAGGAGGTATTTTTCCCCTTTCTTTTAATCCCCCGTATTGGAAATATAATTGAAAAGAGCGTTGTTTTTTAATTCAATCGAAATACGGATGCTGTTCGGAATGTAGACCTATGTTGTTACTACGTAACCTACATATAGGGTACACGGGGCTAAACAATACCCCACCCTTCTTAGTCCGTCCTTCCTTTATTAGTCCGTCCTTCCTTTATTATTACAATAGTAATAAAAAGGTATAAGGGAGGACTATTGTATTCGCTTCGGTGTCTGTCTGTCAGTCCGTCAGTCTGTTAGTCAGTCCGTCAGTCAGTCAGTCTGTCCCCATAGAAGGACTTATCCAAACCTGGTCGACCTATATATCAAATTAAAGGACCTATATATCAAACGGGCTCTAGTCTTGATTTTAAATCATTACATAAAAGTAAAATCAAAAAATCAAATCAAGAATAATAATAAACTGAATATTAAACAAATTAGGTAGGTACATAGGTACTGATTTTCTCTAATCACTACGGGCTAAAAAATTCCCGGAGGGACGGACCCAGCTTGTTAGCAGCATTTTTAGTAGAAGCCAATGACATTGGTATTAGCAGTAGGAGCAGCAGTGCAGCATTTTTTTCTTCTGTACTATACTGTGTCTTGCAGTGTTGTAAATCAATTGGGTTTTTGGAAGATTTGCCGGATCTTCTGTTTGATCCACACTGGTCCGATTGATCTCAAAATCTAAAATCAAAATTCTTCTTTATGTGATGATTGATGAAGCTTTTTGTCAAATTTCATCAAAAGGTATTATTTATTGCCTACAAACAAAATATTCATTTTTCTATATTTGATTTAAGCAGGAATGGTACAGTTGGAGAATTGAATAAAGTAATACGATTATTGAATTTCTGTAATTAAAAAAAAAAATTTTTTTATTTTGATATTATTTTTGTTTAATAAACCAATTGTTATAAACAATTTTTTTAAACATTTCATACTTTTGTTATTTATTATGTATATCACATGATAATCTGAAAAGACATTTTTTATAAAAACCATTCTAACATTTCAAATACATATAGTTTTTGGTGAAGACAAAAAGTATTAAATGTGTCCGAACAAACCCCATATACTGTCCGAACACGCCCCGAGCACGGGGCCAGTTCGGACAAAAATCTATGTTCACTTTTTTCAAAACCAGAGGAAAGATAATTGTTTAATAATGGTTTTGTTGATACCATGCTATAGCCAGGAAAATTTGCTATCCGATGGTAGTTAAAGTTTTCCAATATCATTTGTGAAAAAAATTTAAAAAATCAAAAAGTGAAAAGCGTCCGAACACGCCCCGGTCTCCCCTACCTATTCTTACTAAAATATAGGTTGTAAACAATATACCTACCTATCCTATATGTATACCTATGCTACACCCTCTGTTTCAAGCGTATACCAACGCTTGAAACAGAGGGTGTAGCAAGTAGATAAAGATTATCTTTGTCTAAAATTTCTAAATACATACAGAGTGTAACAGCAGATTTCTTATCGTCTCGAAATCGAAGAGAGAAGGGTTCCACATTCCACAATTTTCATAATTTTATTTTCGTGGAGATTCAATTTGTATGAACGCCCAGCAGCTTTGTAAGTACGCCACGCATGCTGTAGAAAGTCCTGCCTTGGAGGTAGAGCCAACACTGATGCTAGCAGCGACAGCACGTTGAATACACCAGTCCACAATGGATCACTGAAGCAACGTTTTGCGTGGTTAGTATCCGGACGGATGACTATCTCTAAAATTGCACTCTGGGGGGAGTTTCAAGGTCCCACTCCGTCTAGGTGAGGTTAATATGAGTAGGCTGGTAGGTTGTCTAAGAATCAATATCAGTCGCGCTAAAGTCATAGAGCAGGAAAAATGAGGACCAACGGAATTTTTCTTTTTCTTCTACGACTTCTAGATACCGAGATAAATCAATCTAAAAAAATACCCCCTTTGTCCTCGTTTCTCGAAACTTGTGGCGCAAAATTCGCTTTAAATTCATTACGTTTCTATCATTCCTGCATAGTGCTTTGAACTCTTGTGTGCTTTGTTTGAGAATGTTTTTCTTTGTTTTTTCTTCCAACTCTTTCTTCTCCTCCTCCTTCGTCGTCTTCTCCTTCTTCTTCTTCTCTACTCCATTTTTTACCCTTTATCCAATTTTTCCTTTGTGCTGGTTTCCATTTTTCTTGCACATGTTTTTGATAGCGCTCTTGATGTTGTATTGTTTTTTCGAGCTTTTCTTTCTCATTCTTCTTTGTACCCATGGATTGTGGTTGTGGTAATTACTTTTCATTGTTACTCACAGGTTCAAATGTTGAAGGTACGCTTTTTTAGGATCTTTATTAAAGGTAAAAGAGTCTGGCTGGGGGAATTTAAGCAGGGAGGATACCAGCCTGATTCATTACATAAAAGTAAAATCAAAAAATCAAATCAAGAATAATAATAAACTGAATATTAAACAAATTAGGTAGGTACATATAGGTACTAATTTTCTCTAATCAATACGGGCTAAAAAAATTCCCGGAGGGACGGACCCTGCTTGTTAGGAGCTCTCTTGGATGGACTAAAGGAACTATTCCTGCAAGTGTTATCTTATGTTTTGATCTGTGGTTGATTCTTTTATCTTTTGTTTTCGAAGAGTACGGAGGTTTTTTCTATTTCACGAGTGCTTGCTGCAATTTTTGCATGATTTTCAAATCACTGTCGGTAATATTATTTTTCTTTTTTTAGGTCGATAGAGGGAACTGTAACTGTTAAGGTTTTATCGTCCCGAAACTGGACAGAGAACGAGGACAGGACAGGAGGAAACCAGTCGTTCCGAGAACAAACCTTATCTGTTTAGGATAAAGTTCGACTGAGGTGGGAATCGAACCTGCAACCTAGCGCTTACTAGTCAGACGGCCTACTTTCCAAGCTAACTAGGCTGGCTAAATTAGTTTTTTTTTTGGCATTGGTTTGGCACTAAGCCTCGACCATACAGCCAGAGTGAATGTGTTAGCGAAAAAATGGAATAGATGACCATAGGTTTTATCTGTTAGTAAAATGATTTTAAAATACTTAGCAATAACGCTCGACAAAAAAAGATACCTATTACCTACCCCACCGGATCTAGGTATCTAATGATTTGTTTTATATGTTTTTTATGTTTTATTTATTTGTAACAATAATTGATATAGATATATGTATATGTATGACAAGAAGGTAATAAACATCTTATAAAATAATAAAATATTACAAATATATAGGTATAGGTATAGGTAGTAAATATTACGCATTCTTTGGCGTTACTCTTCCACACTAAAGGAATGTGTACTTCATTTGCTTTTGTGGATAGCAGTCTGTATGACATTGACTGGTTGACATTGGCAAGCTTTTTGTAGTCAAAACCAAATGTCAGCCCAAAAGCAATCACCCCAGGGCTGATTGAGAGGCTGACAAAAACGCCGACCCCGTCTGAACAGGGGAAAAGGCGTAGAAAAAAAGAAGATTATATGTAAGATTAACTTCCCTAGGAAATTAGATTGTGTCTAACTATAGAAAAACAAAATTCTTTGGATTTGATGTGAAAAAATTAGTCATTAATTTATGTATTTGAATAACTTACAATGTAAATCATGCAGTAGTCATGTAGATAAAAATAAATACAGAAGAGAAAAATAAATGGCAAGATAATCATTAATTTACTTCTAATTAAATATACAACAAAACTGAAATCAACATCAGTCGTCAAAAGATAGGTTTCAACAACAAGGAGTTAGCTTTTGTAGGGAAATAGGTATTTCAATATTTTCATTAGATTCTCCGTTGTATATCAACCACTGCTTTTGATAGACATATTTCAAGATGCAAAATTAAATGAAATAAAAAAGTGAAAGGAGAGAACAAGTTACAAAAATAAAAACACATTACCTAATGTGATTCAAGTGAACATTTACACCAAAGATATCAAATATCAATTCAACTGTTTTTTAAAGCTAAAAATCAGTTTCCCTAGCAAATTGCTTTTGTTTCCAATCAAACTTACAAAAAAACGTACATTTTTTTTTTCTTTCTTAAAAAATAATAATACCTTAAGGTATAATACAAAACAAGGACATAGTATTCTGCATTGAAAAAAAAAAAAAAAAACGCTATGGCAAAATTCTTCATCGAAAATTTGCCTTGATTTTTGATGCTATAGCAAATTCTGTGTTTATAATTTGTCTTTTCAATTTTTTTGAAACCATAGCAAATTAATTTAATGGTTTAAAATTAATTTATTGATTAAATACTAGACATAACTGTATAATTAACGAGTATGAACAACATTTAGGTACCTATTGGGTACATACTGAGTAGGTATACATTGAAATATTCCTGATATTGGTTCTACATTATAGAATCGAGGAAAAAGACTAGAACGTTAGAACTTTGATTTAACATAAATGGAGCGAAAAATGGTTAGCCAATTTAAACGTCAATATTATCTTTCACTTACAATACCTGGATTACAAGGTTAGGTGGTAAAAGAAAGGAGAAACTTTCTTTTTAATTACATCGCACAGGTTCCCTATGTGAAAGAGTGGGGAAAAACAATACACTAGGACCCCTAAGTAATAAATAAATTAAATTTTAAATAAATTATTAGTTGATGAGTAACAATCAAAGGCTGCCAGCAAATATAACTGGGGTCCAGTAACATTCCAGTTCAGTTAATCTTACAATTTTTGTAAGATAAGATTTGATTTGATTTATGTGTAATAAATTAGACTTTTTTTTTTTTTTTAACAACAGTTGAAAATTGCATTTAATGTATCTTGTCCAACAGGACTAAAATGTTATTGGACGCCAAAAATCCAAAATCACTGTTTCCAACACCATCAAATCTCAAATCGTTTCAATATAATACACGGTTTTACATACAAAATACAAAGAATCCAACCTCTGAACTCAGAGCTACCTCTGCATTTTAGAAGAGAGAGTTTATCAAAAATAGACCTTTACCTGAATTGCAACAATGTTAGGATTTCCTGCAATCTGATTGGTTCCTTCATGTTGGGTTGATGACTCATTGCTGTCACATTGATCTGGATGAACTATAGCTACATTTTAGTATCTTGAAGCCTCAGGTATTGTTATTTATTTTTAATGATCTGACAGAGGAAATTCTAACTTCTGCTAAAGTCTTGTCATCTCGAAAGCGAATGAAGAACGAACTTTATCTGTGTAGGATAAAATCCGCCCCGGGCGGGAATCGAACCCGCACCTGTGCGTTGTCCGTTACCCCCTCCGGTATATTTGATAGAACGAAGTAAGTTTTCTCGAAACGACGGCTTCCTTTTCTCTTCAATTTCGGAGCGCTAATAAAAATACAAAGGCAGTCACAAGTATTAAATTTTGATTTCGTAACACAAAACTAGAGTAGATTCTAAATCCTAAATCTTAATTAGAATACATAACTTATGTTTTACTTTCTAGACAGAACAAAGAAGAACGTTGGCAGAGATCAATTTACTTCGGAATCGACCTGACCACTTGGAAAAATAGATTTGTGTAGAAAGAGTGAGTGAGTTAGTAAAAAAGAACTACTCTTTTCAGTGAACTACTCAGTCGATGAGTCAGATCCTAACTCCCTAAACCTATAGGAAGTTAAAGAATGAAGTTCAGTGAAAAGATAACTCTCTCACTTTTTACTCATCTCTATTGGAAATAAAGCTTGGAGGGAAAAATGCCTCATTAAATACACAATTTTATTAACAACAGTATCTATTCTTGATTAAAGAAATTTTTTAACGTCTTCATTTGACTTTTTACGCTTTACCGGCTTTTTAACAACCGTTTAAGACCGGATTTTACATTGTCTCGTTTTATAGCGAATTTCCCGTGTCGGTTTTTATTTCGCGGTAATTTTGCTTGGAACATATTTTTGGGGTACTTATTTTCGAGTAATAATATACCAATAATAATCAGTGGTATATTCGGTCGTTCAGATCTAATGCCAAGAAATAATAGCTACGGGACAAACTTCGAGATCACCTTTATAGTAAGTGCATGTTTGTCTTATATTGATAGTACATATTGATACCAACCTAATAATTTAATTAAAGCTACGAGACTCTGGTTCAATTCCCAAGGGCACAAAAAAGAAAGAAAAAAAAGAGGATTGATAGAGGGACTGTATCTAATTATTAAGATATTAACGCTCCGAAATTGAAGAGAAAAGGAAGCCGTCGTTTCGAGAAAACTTACTTCGTTCTATCAATCACCTGAGGGGGTAACGGACAACGCATTCCCGGCCGGTGCGGATTTTATCCTATACAGGTGCGGATTTTAATTTCAGAAGAACAACGGCCTATCAAACAACAACATAAATTCTCCTCCTCATTGCAGGTATAACCCCAATTTCGCCGGAGCCCAAACCCTCTCGCCCGTCTACTCCCAAGGAATCTACCCCAAGCACCAGTGGCGCGCCAAGCGGTGGAATGCCTGCACTACACCTAGCGAGTCCTAGCGCTATACAAGCGCGACATCTGACCAGCCCTAACTCTGGCGCTACGGGAAACGCTATGATGGTGAGTAGCGCTAAAAATCCCACGTGGCCGACCCCGTCTGAACACGGGAAATGGCGAAGGAGAAGAAGATAGTTTAGTGTAAATCGTCAATCCTGTTTAGTTTTATACATAAATTCTCCCCTGTCCAGCCTTGGAAGCCAGCAGTTCCATCGTAGAAAAATATTGGGACGCCCGTAGGAAAATGGACTAATGGTCAACGTCTCGACATTTGTAAACAACAACATAAATTCTGCTCATTGCAGGTATAACCCCAATTTCGCCGGAGCCCAAACCCTCTCGCCCGTCTACTCCCAAGGATTCTACCCCAAGCACCAGTGGCGCGCCAAGCGGCCATGGATTTTTTTTTTTTTGTTTTTTTTTTTTTTGTTTTCTTCTTTTTTCGTACTTATATTAAAAGTGTTGGCACTCGCGCAAATATTAACGTGGTCTATTTAAAATGTGTTATGCTAAAATGTTTTTGATAAATTCAGAAAGAGAAAAAAAAAATACGTGATGAGTTGATGAATTAATATTTCCGAAATGTAAACATTAAACGAAAACAACATGGATTTTTTTTTTTTTTTTTTCTTCGGTTTTCTTCTTTTTTCGTAGATTAAAAGTGTTGGCACTCGCGCAAATATTCACGTGGTCTATTTAAAATGTGTTATGCTAAAATGTTTTTGATAAATTCAGAAAGAGAAAAAAATTACGTGATGAGTTGATGAATTAATATTTCCGAAATGTAAACATTAAACGAAAACAAGATGGGGAATTTGGGGTGCGGATTTTTTTGCCACTTTGCCAAAAAAAAACAGGTAGGTACCTAAGTAGACACATACGTGTGAAGTGAGCGATTAAAGTAGGTAAGTGTAGGTAACTGAATAACAAAGAAGATTCTAGGGATGATAGAATAGAACAGGTAATACCTGATACCTTGTTTAACCTGCCCGATTAGGACTGAAAAATCCCTTTACCCCAGCTGTCTAAACAAGGCCTCGTATATTTGATGGGTTAAAGATCAATACAAATAAAACACTGGTTAACTTTCTGGTGTTCTTGTGTTGACCCAGCACCTCGTAAGTGTAGGTAACTGAATAACAAAGAAGATTCTAGGGATGATAGAATAGAACAGGTAATACCTGATACCTTGTTTAACCTGCCCGAATAGGACTGAAAAGTCCTTACAAGGTCTCGTATATTTGATGGGTTAAAGATTAATACCTACATATAAAACAATCCCTAACTTTTTGGTGTTCTCGTGTTGACCCAGCACCTAAATGGGAAGTATTGTGTCTCTTCTTGTCCATCTGATGAGAGGCATACTACGGGATGGGCAGGCTACGACACAGACCACACTCAGTCTAATGTAGCAGTTGTTTCATTGGCATACGAAAAACACTCACCTTCCAGCACCTCAATGGGAAGTATTGTGTCTCTTCTTGTCCATCTGATGAGAGGCATACTACGGGATGGGCAGGCTACGACACAGACCACATTAAGTCTAATGTAGCAGTTGTTTCATTGGTACGAAAGAGCGGTGAAACACTCATCTTATTTCAACTCAAATTCTTTACGTCGTCACAACCTTTGATTTATTTCTAAGGTATTTATTTATCATATTATTAATTTATGTATTTATAATAAGAACATACATAACATACCTATTTATTTACGGTGACTTTAATAAGCAACCTTTGAATAGCATCCGTGAATCCATACCTTTTCTACCTCTGGACGTCAATTTAAATTAATTCCTCAAAGCCATAATGTAAAATATAAAATCTACCTTTCCTCCTATCTCCTACCACTCTCCTATCGTCCTCCCAGAGGGGTAGGAGAACCTACCTCGTACATTTTAATACCTCAAAGCGGAAAATGTACAACATGAAGGCTATACCCATAATAAATAATTTGGTACATAAGTACATACATAAGAAAAACATTTGGTCATTCGGATGTGAATATTCTAATCAATGTGATTTTTCACGCCGAATCGAATGGTGCTACTTTTAGTAGGGGAGACCGGGGTGTGTTCGGACGTGGGGCTTGTTCAGACAGGGCATGAGATGAGAGAAGACTAGCTGATGAGCTTGAGAAAGAGGTGAACGAAAATGAGATATGTATAGCGGGTGACCCTAAAATTCGGTCTTTTTTTATGAGTCCGTCACCAAGGCCATATCCAGGATTTTGTCGATGGGGTGGATGCTCTAAATTTTCAGAGACTGGCCTACAGTAAATTATAAAAATACTATGTATTGCTTAATTCAAGAGTCAAACTTGAAGACTTGACCAGAGTTTAAACCGACCGACCATTGGATTGTCGTGCCCAATGCCAATAGGTACCTGCAATACAACAAGGTGTAGTTTGACCTCATTGACCTTTGCATCCAGTTTTTTGCTAGTGTGGGCAAAGTAACCCCAGCTATGAGGTTACTTTGCCCATGACTTTATGTAAAAAAAAATCGTAGAAAAATAAAGGATCAGGTTAAAGTGGACTGTCCTTAGGTTAGGTATGTACTCTGTTCTATAACTAGATTTCGCGCATTTGAGTTGCCAACATGTTTGTTTGTTCAAGAATACTCCAAAACGAGTTGTCCGATTTCGATGAAAACTGACCAAACATGTTTAGAAACCTCTGATGGGCATTTCTGCTCATTAAATTTTTGGGCCCATTTGGGCCTTTAAGGGATCTAGTAGTCTATAGGTAAACTGAACCCCTCATACAGTCCACTTCAACTGGGAAGTCCGATGACCTTTGGGTGCGCACTCGTCAAAAAATAGCTCGTTGATTAACAAGTAAGCATGTGAATAGTTGATCCCATGGGATTTTTCACGCCGAATCGAATGGTGAAACTTTTAGAACTGTCCGACTTACAGTTGAGAAGTTGCGGTTCCTCTCCATGCGCTTCCATCGGACTTCCCAGTTGACGTGGACTGCACATCCTGGGTAGGTTTTTCAAATTAATTCAATTTTATTTTTCCAAGTCACCCTCTATTTTCCCGAACTACATATTTCATGTATTTTCTTTGTCTAGACTCTAGAAATGCTCATAGATTGTTTTTAAAACAACTTCATGTTTGTTTGTTCAAGAATACTCCAAAACGAGTTGTCCGATTTCGATGAAAACTGACCAAACATGTTTAGAAACCTCTGATGGGCATAAATTTTTGGGCCCATTTGGGCCTTTGAGGGGTCTAGTAGTCTACAGGTATCTGAACCCCTCATACCTCCTGGGTAGGTTTTTCAAATTAATTCAATTTTATTTTTCCAAGTCACCCTCTATTTTCCCTAACTACATATTTCATGTATTTTCTTTGTCTAGACTCTAGAAATGCTCATAGATTGTTTTTAAAACAACTTTATATCAGGTAATCCTTTGTCCTCGTTTCTCGAAACTTGTGGCGCAAAATTCGCTTTAAATTCATTACGTTTCTATCATTCCTGCATAGTGCTTTGAACTCGTGTGCTTTGTTTGAGAATGTTTTTCTTTGTTTTTTCTTCCAACTCTTTCTTCTCCTCCTCCTCCTTCTTCATCGTCTTCTCCTTCTTCTTCTCTACTCCATTTTTTACCCTTTGTCCAATTTTTCCTTTGTTTCCATTTTTCTTGCACATGTTTTTGATAGCGCTCTTGATGTTGTATTGTTTTTTCGAGCTTTTCTTTCTCATTCTTCTTTGTGATCTTTGTATCCATGGATTGTGGTTGGAGTAATTACTTTTCATTGTTACTCACAGATTCAAATGTTGAAGGTACGCTTTTTTAGGATCTTTATTAAAGGTAAAAGAGTCTGACAGGGGGAATTTAAGCAGGGAGGATACCAGCCTGAAATCTCCCTTTGCTAAATGATTTTTTTCAAAG
>NW_007378602.1:60836-63618 GCF_000475195.1 Diaphorina citri | reverse complement strand
TTGATAGAACGAAGTAAGTTTTCTCGAAACGACGGCTTCCTTTTCTCTTCAATTTCGGAGCGTTAATATCTTAATAATTAGATACAGTCCCTCTATCAATCCTCTTTTTTTTCTTTCTTTTTTGTGCCCTTGGGAATTGAACCAGAGTCTCGTAGCTTTAATTAAATTATTAGGTTGGTATCAATATGTACTATCAATATAAGACAAACATGCACTTACTATAAAGGTGATCTCGAAGTTTGTCCCGTAGCTATTATTTCTTGGTAAATGGGATTTTAGCTACATTAGATCTGAACGACCGAATATACCACTGATTATTATTGGTATATTATTACTCGAAAATAAGTACCCCAAAAATATGTTCCAAGCAAAATTACCGCGAAATAAAAACCGACACGGGAAATTCGCTATAAAACGAGACAATGTAAAATCCGGTCTTAAACGGTTGTTAAAAAGCCGGTAAAGCGTAAAAAGTCAAATGAAGACGTTAAAAAATGGCCATTTTAAACCAACCTAATTAAAAATTGAATAAAAAACGGCAAAAGAAGGAAAATCTTCGGATTATAAACTATTAAAACGGGAAATTCGGGGGGGGGGGAAGTTTTTCTAAATCCGCACCGGGGGAAATTAAAAATTGACGAAGGAACTAAAAAATTTACGACACACCAGAGTTACGTAAAGAATTCAGAAATTCAACTCGACTTAGCGAAAATTTTCCAATCGACCTCACGCTAAGAGCGTCGAAGAATGACTGAAATTGAAAAGCTGAATTCTGCTGAAGAAAAATAAACAGGAAATGCTCTACAGACTCTACACCGAAGACAGAAGTGAAGTGCACAAGAAGGGATGGAAAGTTTTTTTTTAGTTGTGACTAAAATTACCAGTAAAAATTCTCTGTACTTTTCTCAAAAATTTCCAGCAAAAATATCTCTTCTTTTCTCAAAATTAGTACGAATAAATTCCAAGTGAGTGTGTGTTGATAGCATTTCAAGTGTCTCTGGAGGAGTCAAAATGTAGTCATACCTAATTATATTTTCTTCTAGGTCTTCCTGTTGGTCTGTAACCTTCTACTTCTAAATCAAACAAAAGAGAACGTTTCTAGTAGGTTTTAATCTTTTAATGCCCTTTTTCTATTTCTCCTGTTTTTGCAGCCTCATTAATTTTATCTATTATTTATTTTTTCTTGTTGCAGACCTCATTCGTGTGACCTCTGTGGCAAGACGTACACCCTGGCTAAACACCTATGGGGTCACGTGAAATCTGCACATCAGGGTCACCCCTCCGTCACGTGTAATGTATGTGGTCGTACGTTCTCATCCATTGCGAACCTAGCCGAACATAAGCGATCACGCCATGGCATCACTGTAAGTAAATGAGATGTTGCAACACTGTATTGTGACATTTTAGGGGCTTTTAATTTACCTTTTTTTTTTTTTCAATTTTTTATTAATAGTTTTGATCTTTTGATAGAGGGAACTGTAACAAAGGAGGTCTCATCACCCCGAAATCGAAGATGGAGGAAGATAGGATAGGAGAAAGCCGGCTGTTTCGAGAACAAATCTTATCTGTTTAGGATAAAATTCAAACTGGGCGCGATCTAGCGTTCACAAAGGAGGCGCTACCTTCTTACCTTTTGAAAAGTCAACAAGAACAGTTTTTTTTTTTTTTTTTTTTGGGCCCCCTTTTTTTCTTTTAAAAAAAAAAAAAAAAAATTTTTTTTTTTTTTTTTTTTTTTTTTAGGGTTTTGTTGTAAGTGCCAGGATTAATTAGACTTACTTTATCATGGACACTCGTTGCTATCTTGAAAGCCCAGAAGAGGTTAGGTAGTAGAACAGCCGCGGTAGACAGCAATAGTACGCAGAAAAAAAGACAGAAGAACACGCGAAGACTGAAGGATACGAAAACGAAACGTTACACAGATATTACAATTCAAAATATTACTTATTTGGGGTGTAGCCACTACAAAACATGCAGAACACATGCAGTTTGTCAGATCCTTGTGAGTGGATTTCAGATGTAACCACAGCTTCTTCCTATTGGTGAATAGATCTGCACAGAAGTTACAATAGTTGGTAGGACAGCGTGAGGTCACAGTCTTGTGCTCACGGCAATGTTTCTGACAGTCTAGCTTGGTACGGAAATACTTCTTGCATCCTGGTATCAAACACTTGTACTCCTCATTATCCTTATGTTCTGTTTTCATATGATGCAGGAGTTCCACCTTAGTTTCATAACCTGGCGCAGTGATACACACCTCACAGTATGCTTTCGTATGGGAATGTTTCAAATGTTTCTTATAGATATCCGGATTCACAAACACCTTCACACATTTCTTACACCGGAAGATCCCATCCTCATCAGGTTCAGGTAGGGGGGATGTAGGACGCTTGGGACCCTTGCATGTCTTCTTATGTTTCTGTAAGAGCCAGTTCTGTTTGAATTGTTTCTGACACAGATGACAGATGTGAACACTTTCCCCAAACTCATTCATTTGGGGTTCATCCACCTCTGTGTTGGGATTATCATGGGCTATCAGATGTTTCTCGAGGTGTCCTCGTGAGGAGGATACTTTAGAACATATACGACATGTTACATCAGGATGACCCTTGTGTACGCGATTCACATGTTTCCATAGATGTGTGGATCTACTATAATACTTGGGACAGAGGTCACATACATACATAGCATGCTCTGTCTTCCTATGCTCCTTGATAGCCTCCATGGTATCAACCTGTAGATCAGGACATAGCTCACATTTCATGTCGTCTGGTTTCGGTTTGAA
>NW_007378602.1:21206-59787 GCF_000475195.1 Diaphorina citri | reverse complement strand
ATGACCGGCTTTTAAAGTTCCTTTTATTAAACTTTTTTTTTAAAAAAAAAAAAAAAAAAAAAAAACTTGGGTCTTACAAGTGTTTTTTCTTTCTTCTTCTTCCTCAGGGTGGTAGTGATTTCGACTCGGTGTTCGCATGCGAGATTTGCACTCGAGAGTTCGGGGATCGAGCCTCGCTGTGGCTGCACATGGTACACGGTCACAAGGAGGAGGCAGCGCTATCGTGCGGCAACTGTCTGAAGGTGTTCCGAGATAATCTGAGTCTTCTGAAACATGTGGAAGAGGAACATCCGACTATGCAACGCCGGTACTCGTGTCAGGTAAGTGAGCTGGAGGTTACTAGATTCAGTGCTGGGATTTAACGTAAATTATGTTTAGCTGGGGTTTACAGGTATAAGTTGTGCTTCATTAGATTATCAGCTTAGAACAGGATGTCCGGTACTGTCCCAATTTGTCTCATTATAAAAGGATTAGAGTTTAGGTGTGGACAACTTGTCCAGGATCGTGCCAGGCAGAAAAAAGGTGACATACTAATTACGGACTCTTGGAAAAGGTTTTCTTACTCTTTGCGGACCCTTCGAAAAAGGTACACATAATACTAGTTTTGAACACTTTACTAGAGCGGTACTGTCCCAATTTGTCTCATTATAAAAGGATTAGAGTTTAGGTGTGGACAACTTGTCCAGGATCGTGTCAGGCAGAAAAAAGGTCACATACTAATTACGGACTCTTGGAAAAAGGTTTTCTTACTCTTTGCGGACCTTTCGAAAAAGGTACACATAATACTAGTTTTGAACACTTTACTAGACGATAATCTGAGTCTTCTGAAACATGTGGAAGAGGAACATCCGACCATGCAACGCCGGTACTCGTGTCAGGTAAGTGAGCTGGAGGTTAGTAGATTCACCGCTGGGATTCGATAATCTGAGTCTTCTGAAACATGTGGAAGAGGAACATCCGACCATGCAACGCCGGTACTCGTGTCAGGTAAGTGAGCTGGAGGTTACTAGATTCACTGATGGGATTCAACGTAAATCATGTTCAGCTGGGGTTTACAGATACTCGTATAAGTTGTGCTTCATTAGATTATCAACTTAGAACAGGATGTCTGGTACTGTCCTAATTTGTCTCATTATAAAAGGATTAGAGTTTAGGTGTGGACAACTTGTCCAGGATCGTGTCAGGCAGAAAAAAGGTGACATACTAATTACGGACTCTTGGACGTTTTGGAGTATTCTTGAACAAACAAACATGTTGGCAACTCAAATGCGCGAAATCTAGTTATAGAACAGAGTACATACCTAACCTAAGGACAGTCCAATGGTCGGTCGGTTTAAACTCTGTTCAAGTCTTCAAGTTTGACTCTTGAATTAAGCAATACATAGTATTTTTATAATTTACTGTAGGCCAGTCTCCGAAAATTTAGAGCATCCACCCCATCGACAAAATCCTGGATATGGCCTTGGTGATGGACTCATAAAGAAGACCGAATTTTAGGGTCACCCGCTATACATATCTCATTTTCGTTCACCTCTTTCTCAAGCTCATCAGCTAGTCTTCTCTCATCTCACACATTTGCCACGAAAAAATTTCCGTCCCTTCTTGTGCACTTCACTTCTGTCTTTGGTGTAGAGCATTTCCTGTTTATTTTTCTTCAGCAGAATTCAGCTTTTCAATTTCAGTCATTCTTCGACGCTCTTAGCGTGAGGTCGGTTGGAAAATTTTCGCTAAGTCGAGTTGAATTTCAGAATTCTTTACGTAACTCTGGTGTGTCGTAAATTTTTTAGTTCCTTCGTCAATTTTTAATTTCCCCCGGTGCGGATTTAGAAAAACTTTTTCCCCCCGAATTTCCCGTTTTAATAGTTTATAATAATCCGAAGATTTTCCTTCTTTTGCCATTTTTTATTCCATTTTTAATTAGGTCGGTATAAAATGGCCATTTTTTAACGTCTTCATTTGACTTTTTACGCTTTACCGGCTTTTTAACAACCGTTTAAGACCGGATTTTACATTGTCTCGTTTTATAACGAATTTTCCGTGTCGGTTTTTATTTCGCGGTAATTTTGCTTGGAACATATTTTTGTGGTACCTACTTATTTTCGAGTAATAAATGTACCGATAATAATCAGTGGTATATTCGGTCGTTCAGATCTAATGTAGCTAAAATCCCATTTACCAAGAAATAATAGCTACGGGACAAACTTCGAGATCACCTTTATAGTAAGTGCATGTTTGTCTTATATTGATATAGTAGATACATATTGATACCAACCTAATAATTTAATTAAAGCTACGAGACTCTGGTTCAATTCCCAAGGGCACAAAAAAAAGAGGTTTAATAGAGGGACTGTAATTATTAAGATAATTTATTTTCTATGTCCTGATCTACAGGTTGATACCATGGAGGCTATCAAGGAGCATAGGAAGACAGAGCATGCTATGTATGTATGTGACCTCTGTCCCAAGTATTATAGTAGATCCACACATCTATGGAAACATGTGAATCGCGTACACAAGGGTCATCCTGATGTAACATGTCGTATATGTTCTAAAGTATCCTCCTCACGAGGACACCTCGAGAAACATCTGATAGCCCATGATAATCCCAACACAGAGGTGGATGAACCCCAAATGAATGAGTTTGGGGAAAGTGTTCACATCTGTCATCTGTGTCAGAAACAATTCAAACAGAACTGGCTCTTACAGAAACATAAGAAGACATGCAAGGGTCCCAAGCGTCCTACATCCCCCCTACCTGAACCTGATGAGGATGGGATCTTCCGGTGTAAGAAATGTGTGAAGGTGTTTGTGAATCCGGATATCTATAAGAAACATTTGAAACATTCCCATACGAAAGCATACTGTGAGGTGTGTATCACTGCGCCAGGTTATGAAACTAAGGTGGAACTCCTGCATCATATGAAAACAGAACATAAGGATAATGAGGAGTACAAGTGTTTGATACCAGGATGCAAGAAGTATTTCCGTACCAAGCTAGACTGTCAGAAACATTGCCGTGAGCACAAGACTGTGACCTCACGCTGTCCTACCAACTATTGTAACTTCTGTGCAGATCTATTCACCAATAGGAAGAAGCTGTGGTTACATCTGAAATCCACTCACAAGGATCTGACAAACTGCATGTGTTCTGCATGTTTTGTAGTGGAGGATAATCTGAGCGCGTTGGAAGCACATGTCGCTGCTAAACACAAAGCCATCATCAAGAAACCATACGCATGTCGTATCTGCGCGCGGTTGCTAGGCAACGGTGTCAAGGTATCTGAACATATCAAACTCCATGGAGAACATCTGGTGAACTGTAGAGTATGTGGTAGTATATTCCATTCGGAACCAGAGCTCAAGGTTCATCTAGAAGAGCATACAGACGTCCCCGAGACCAAGGAGCAGAAGCCACGTCCAGAACGTAAGTCAGTCACCCCTGTAGAGACTAAGCCAGAGGAGTTACTTGTGTCTAAGAGACTAAGAACCGTCCACACGTGTAACCTATGCCACCGTACATTCCGTGTCATGGGAGATCTACTCAAACACAAAGCGTCCGAGCATGATATACCTGTGAGTGGAGAGTTCTGCTTTACATGTGATACACAGCTTGTATCCCCCGACACATTGAAGACACACAAGTGTGAAGTGCTGAACAAATCCAATGAAGATCTGAATAGTAGTGAGGAGTTGAATGATTCCGGTAACTCCGGGACCGGGGGGCGGCAGAGGCGTACCTGGGGAGACGATAATGATCCCGTCACATGTGATCTATTTTTCCACAAGTTTGGCCATGCCTCGGGATGAACTAGCGGGATTCCGGAGCGAAGCGACGGAATTCAGCTAGTTACAATTAAAAATATTACTTATTTGGGGTGTAGTTCCCGTCACATGTGATCTATGCAGTAAGGAGTGGCCGAGCCGTAAGTTCATGTGGCAACATCTGATCCGATCCCACAAGGCAGTGGCAGGCCTGGCATGCGGCGTGTGTCTCAAGATCAGTGAAACCTATGAGGCCCTGGCGTTACATCTGGACCAGGCACATCCGGGCTACTTTGCTGAGGAAGTAGATAACCCGACGTGTGAGGTGTGCGGGAGATATCACAATGCTCGTCCCAAACTCGAGTCTCACCTGGCTGTCCATGTTGGATTAGACAAGAGTCAAACACTTCTACACAAGTGCATCTGGACCAGGCACATCCGGGCTACTTTGCTGAGGAAGTAGATAACCCGACGTGTGAGGTGTGCGGGAGATATCACAATGCTCGTCCGAAACTCGAGTCTCACCTGGCTGTCCATGTTGGATTAGACAAGAGTCAAACACTTCTACACAAGTGTAGCGCGTGTAAGTTTGTATGTCGTACTGTGACTTATCTGAAGAAGCATGAAGCAACACATGATGGAGAAGAAGGAGAGGAGGAGGACGAGGAAACAATGGAGGTGTTGGATGATGATGATGATATTGATGAAGAGGATATCGAGGATGAGGAAGAGGAGGAGGATGAGTTAGATGAACTGGATGAGAAGGTGCAGACACAGTTCAAAGAAATGCTATCACTATTTGTACTATTTATAATGTAGATACTTTCACTAACGTTAGTGAGATGTTATTTTTGACACAATATTTGTGTCCTATTTGACTTGACCAGTCCATTGATAACTCCACGTTTATGCTTTTGTGTATATCTAATATTTAGGTATTTCTCTTTGCACTCCTGTGTATTAAACATATTCTTGTTGTATAAAATAGATCAGTTGCGCTTACTTGGGTGATATTGCAAAGTCACAGAGCAGGAAAAATGAGGACCAACGGATTTTTTCTTTTTCTTCTACGACTTCTAGATCCCGAGACAAATCGATTAAAAAAATACCGGTAAATCGTGAACTTTGACGTCACGTCATACGCTCCCGTAGGCGATGAAGTCATAATTTATGAATCCGCTTCGTTTGTTTGTGTGCAAGCGTTTCTGCGCATTTTGACGTGAAATCTGACGTCACAACTATTTGAACTTTTCCATTAGAACGGCAATTAAAAATTGAATTTTCGACCTTTTAAAGTTACTTTTTCGGAGTTTTGACACCAGATTTGGATTTTTCACTACTTTTTACGTAGGAATCAACCATTTATTAATAATTTTTACCCATTTGCAACTGCTCCATTATAAATTATTTATTCTAATTAATTTTTAGGTAGGTAGGTCTCTAACACTCTTTAATCGAGAATAGATACTGTTGATAATAAAATTGTGTATTTAATTAGGCATTTTTCCCCCCAAGGCTTTATTTCCAATTGAGATAAGTGAGAGAGTTATCTTTTCACTGAACTTCATTCTTTAACTTCCTGTAGGTATAGGGAGTTAGAATCTGACTCATTGACTTAATAGTTCACTGAAAAGAGTAGTTCTCTTTTACTAACTCACTAACTCACTCTACACAAATCTATTTTTCCAAGTGGTCAGGTCGATTCCGAAGTAAATTGATCTCTGCCAACCTCCTTCTTTTGTTCTGTCTAGAAAGTAAAACATAAGTGAAAAGTTTCAGCTATGAAATGTTTTCCATTATTGTATTTTCAGGGTTCCAATTCAGACTCCAGCCCGCCCAACCCTCTCAAGCGTGCCCTGGAGGCGGTCATGATGTCCGGCCCTGCTAAGGTGGCCCGTAGTGACCCCCAGACCTCTGAGAATAACTCCGCCCCTGGTAGTAGCAATAGTGGCGGAGCTAAGGGGTGTATGTTGTGTACGCAGCGGTTCCATGGAGAAGAAGGAGAGGAGGAGGACGAGGAAACAATGGAGGTGTTGGATGATGATGATGATATTGATGAAGAGGATATCGAGGATGAAGAGGAGGAGGATGAGTTAGATGAACTGGATGAGAAGGTAGGGAGTGAAGATGAAGAGGAGGATGAGGAAGATGATGATGAAGATGATGAAACGAGTGTAGATACGAAGAATAGTGATAACTGAACCATATCTCGGAGATAATACCAAGTATTACTGTCAAAATCCCACAATTTCAGCGAGACAAGTCTTGAGTAATAACTATTATGAGTTATCAGTATTTTCGATTTGTTATTGAGACCATAACCAACCACTCTTTCTGAGATAAAACCTCAAATATCGCTGAGAAAAAAGTCTCTCTTGATATCAAGAACTCCACTCAGAAGTCAGAACTCACTCATATCCTCCAGCAATTGATGATTGAACACTACATCCGAGATTAAATATCTCAAATTCAGGAACAAAATTCTCCTACCTACCCCCTCCATCAAGGAGAGAAAAAAGATCAAAGGGAACTATTATGAGTTATCAGTATTTTCGATTTGTTATTGAGACCATAACCAACCACTCTTTCTGAGATAAAACCTCAAATATCGCTGAGGAAAAAGTCTCTCTTGAAATCAAAAACTCCACTCAGAAATCAGAACACTCATATCCTCCAGCAATTGATGATTGAACACTACATCCGAGATTAAATATCTCACATCCGAGATTAAATATCTCAAATTCAGGAACTTTGAGATATTTAATCTCGGGGTTAACTTACTCAAAGGGTTAACTTACCCTTTCCTAGTGGTTACCTTCCACTCCTCAGTATTAATTTTTTAAAGATTTTTTTTTTTTTTTTTTTTTTTTTTTTTTTTTTTTCAAGGAACTAATGCTTTTAACACTTAAATCAGATTTTTTCATCATATTTAGAGTTAAATATTATTGAACGACAGACCTTTTTCTGAAAGGTCCACAGTTCATTTCATTAGCAGTATTAATTGAGGGGCTCTATGAAAAAGTTGCCATTTGTACAATGAAAATGAGCACAGAAAGTGGTTCCTTCTTTCACAGACCTCCTTATTGATTGATTTCTGATAAAAACAGACACAGTTCAAAGAAATGCTATCACTATTTGTACTATTTATAATGTAGATACTTTCACTAACGTAAGTGAGATATTATTTTTGACACAATATTTGTGTTCTATTTGACTTGAACAGTCCATTGATAACTCCACATATGTTCTAAAGTATCCTCCTCACGAGGACACCTCGAGAAACATCTGATAGCCCATGATAATCCCAACACAGAGGTGGATGAACCCCAAATGAATGAGTTTGGGGAAAGTGTTCACATCTGTCATCTGTGTCAGAAACAATTCAAACAGAACTGGCTCTTACAGAAACATAAGAAGACATGCAAGGGTCCCAAGCGTCCTACATCCCCCCTACCTGAACCTGATGAGGATGGGATCTTCCGGTGTAAGAAATGTGTGAAGGTGTTTGTGAATCCGGATATCTATAAGAAACATTTGAAACATTCCCATACGAAAGCATACTGTGAGGTGTGTATCACTGCGCCAGGTTATGAAACTAAGGTGGAACTCCTGCAGCATATGAAAACAGAACATAAGGATAATGAGGAGTACAAGTGTTTGATACCAGGGTGTAAGAAGTATTTCCGTACCAAGCTAGACTGTCAGAAACATTGTCGTGAGCACAAGACTGTGACCTCACGCTGTCCCACCAACTATTGTAACTTCTGTGCAGATCTATTCACCAATAGGAAGAAGCTGTGGTTACATCTGAAATCCACTCACAAGGATCTGACAAACTGCATGTGTTCTGCATGTTTTGTAGTGGAAGATAATCTGAGCGCGTTGGAAGCACATGTCGCTGCTAAACACAAAGCCATCATCAAGAAACCATACGCATGTCGTATCTGCGCGCGGTTGCTAGGCAACGGTGTCAAGGTATCTGAACATATCAAACTCCATGGAGAACATCTGGTGAACTGTAGAGTATGTGGTAGTATATTCCATTCGGAACCAGAGCTCAAGGTTCATCTAGAAGAGCATACAGACGTCCCAGAGACCAAGGAGCAGAAGCCACGTCCAGAACGTAAGTCTGTCACCCCCGTGGAGACCAAACCAGAGGAGTTACTTGTGTCTAAGAGACTAAGAACCGTCCACACGTGTAACCTCTGTCATCGTACATTCCGTGTCATGGGAGATCTACTCAAACATCTGGTGAACTGTAGAGTATGTGGTAGTATATTCCATTCGGAACCAGAGCTCAAGGTTCATCTAGAAGAGCATACAGACGTCCCCGAGACCAAGGAGCAGAAGCCACGTCCAGAACGTAAGTCAGTCACCCCTGTAGAGACTAAGCCAGAGGAGTTACTTGTGTCTAAGAGACTAAGAACCGTCCACACGTGTAACCTATGCCACCGTACATTCCGTGTCATGGGAGATCTACTCAAACACAAAGCGTCCGAGCATGATATACCTGTGAGTGGAGAGTTCTGCTTTACATGTGATACACAGCTTGTATCCCCCGATCAATGCAGAATAATATGTCCTTGTTTTTTATTATACCTTGAGGTATTATTATTTTTTTAAGAAAGAAAAAAAAAATGTACGTTTTTTTGTAAGTTTGATTGGAAACAAAAGCAATTTGTTACGGAAACTGACTTTTAGCTTTAAAAAAACAGTTGAATTGATATTTGATATCTTTAGTGTAAATGTTCACTTGAATCACATTAGGTAATACTTAAAATTTAAATAATTGTATTATGTGTTTTTATTTTTGTAACTTGTTCTCTCTCCTTTCATTTTTTATTTCATTTAATTTTGCATCTTGAAATATGTCTATCAAAAGCAGTGGTTGATAACAAGGGAGAATCTAATGAAAATATTGAAATACCTATTTCCCTACAAAAGCCAACTCCTTGTTGTTGAAACCTATCTTTTGAAGACTGATGTTGATTTCAGTTTTGTTGTATATTTAATTAAAGTAAATTAATGATTATCTTGCCATTTATTTTCCTCTTCTGTATTTATTTTTATCTACATGACTATTGCATGATTTACATTGTAAGTTATTCAAATACATAAATAAAATTAATGACTAATTTTTTCACATTAAATCCAAACAATTTCGTTTTTCTATAGTTAGAGACAATCTAATTTCCTAGGGAAGTTAATCTTACTTACATTTAATCTTCTTTTTCTTCGCCTTTTCCCATGTTCAGACGGGGTCGGCGTTTTTGTCAGCCTCTCAATCAGCCCTGGGGTGATTGCTTTTGGGCTGACATGTTGGCAAAATATTTCAGCTGGGGTGACTCTCTGGTGTTCTCGTGTTGACCCAGCACCTAAATGAGAATTTTGTTAGAACACCGGCCAGCCGTTTTGAAAAATGGTTTCAAGACGGTTTTACAGTTTACAAACAAGTACCCAACTTAGGCCAAAGAAAACAATAATGGGTGAAGAAGAAGAAGAAGAAGAACGAGAAGACCTAGAACAACTAGTACAACGCCAAATGTTTATTCGTTTCGAACAATAGAAATAGATCGGGGCAATAAAAACCCCTCGTAAAATTTTACGCGAACATAAATTTTCTGAGGATATAAAACAATTAGGCAGGAGAGATATCTCTCCTCATATTTCTAATAGTCGGCAATTAAATTTAATTTGATAAATGATTAGGTATGCAGATCCGGTGGGGTAGGTAATAGGTATCTGTTTTTGTCGAGTGTTATTGCTAAGTATTTTAACCAATGGAGGAGTTGCAATTGGGAAAAAATTATTAATAAAAGGTCGATTCCTATGTAAAAAGTTTTGAAAAATCCAAATCTGAGGTCAAAACTCGGAAAAAGTAACTTTAAAAAGTCGAAAATTTAATTGTTAATTGCCGTTCTAATAAAAAAGTTCGAAGAGTTGTGACGTCAGATTTCACGTCAAAATGCGCAGAAACGCTTGCGCACAAACAAACAAGTCGGGAGTAATGAATTATGACGTCATCGCCTACGGGAGCGTATGCCGTGACGTCAAAGTTTACGATTTACCGGTATTTTGTAAAGCGATATATCTCGGTATCTAGAAGTCGTAGAAGAAAAAGAAAAAATCCGTTGGTCCTCATTTTTCCTGCTCTATGACTTTGAAACATCACCCAAGTAAGCGCAACTGATCTATTTAGCCAGCCTAGTTAGCTTGGAGAGTAGGCCGTCTGACTAGTAAGCGCTAGGTTGCGGGTTCGATTCCCACCTCAGTCGAACTTTATCCTAAACAGATAAGGTTTGTTCTCGGAACGACTGGTTTCCTCCTGTCCTGTCCTCGTTCTCTGTCCAGTTTCGGGACGATAAAACCTTAACAGTTACAGTTCCCTCTATCGACCTAAAAAAAGAAAAATAATACCTATTACCGACAGTGATTTGAAAATCATGCAAAAATAGCAGCAAGCACTCGTGAAATGGAAAACAACTCCATACTCTTCGAAAACAAAAGAAAAAAGAATCAACCACAGATCAAAACGAAGATAACACTTGCAGGAATAGTTCCTAGTCCATCCAAGAGAGCTCGAAGATCCCATCCTCATCAGGTTCAGGTAGGGGGGATGTAGGACGCTTGGGACCCTTGCATGTCTTCTTATGTTTCTGTAAGAGCCAGTTCTGTTTGAATTGTTTCTGACACAGATGACAGATGTGAACACTTTCCCCAAACTCATTCATTTGGGGTTCATCCACCTCTGTGTTGGGATTATCATGGGCTATCAGATGTTTCTCGAGGTGTCCTCGTGAGGAGGATACTTTAGAACATATACGACATGTTACATCAGGATGACCCTTGTGTACGCGATTCACATGTTTCCATAGATGTGTGGATCTACTATAATACTTGGGACAGAGGTCACATACATACATAGCATGCTCTGTCTTCCTATGCTCCTTGATAGCCTCCATGGTATCAACCTGTAGATCAGGACATAGCTCACATTTCATGTCGTCTGGTTTCGGTTTGAACACCCTATACATGGAAGGTAAGGGGATATCGTCTGTCACGTTATGTATCTCCCTGTGGCGCGCCATCTTGGATCTCTTAGTATAGGCACGTCCACATACATCACATGAATGATCACTATCCAATGGCCAATGCTTGCTCTTCACATGCTCCCTGAGGTCTGCTACACTAAGGAATATCTTCAGACAGATCCCACACACGTTCGGTAAACAGTAGGGATGTACTCCCATGACATGTTTGAAGTATTCAACCCGAGACTTCCACATCTTACCACATATCTCACAAGTATTGGGATAGTCCCCTTGTTCTGTATGATGGGCAGCGTGTTCCTGTAACAGAACACTCGATACAAACACCTTACCACACTGCGTCTGAGGACACGTGATCTTCTCATCACCGCCATGTTCTTGGAACATATGGTTCCACCGTTCTGTTCTCGTCGTGTAGGTCACCCCGCATAGTTCACACGCGTATGGCATGCTAGGGGTGGCAGGCGCGGTCGCATGATGCATCACACTGATGTGTTTGAGCAGTGCGTCCTCACTAGGGAATAGCTTAGCGCACAGCTGACACCCCACGGCGAAACTCTTATCCCCAGGGCTATACAGGGGTGGTACAGGGCGGGTCGTGGGAGGGGCAGGTGGAGGTGTGTTGAAGGCGGGGGCACGGCGAGGTTGGTTATTCGTATTGATCATGGTACCAGGATCTAGAGGTTTACCATACTGGTCATGAAGGTTATGTATGGCCACATGCTTCATGAGTTTCTTACGAGAATCGTGCTGTCTACCGCATACCTGTGAATAACAAAGTATAGGGTTAAGTTTATGTTTTTTGGGACTTCATATTAACTGTTAGTAACGTTCACCTTGTAATTTAAATGACATGTAATGTTCCAAGAGTTTTTCATTGCACCTACATAATAATACAGTCTCTAGTAAAGTGTTCAAAACTAGTATTATGTGTACCTTTTTCGAAGGGTCCGCAAAGAGTAAGAAAACCTTTTCCAAGAGTCCGTAATTAGTATGTCACCTTTTTTCTGCCTGACACGATCCTGGACAAGTTGTCCACACCTAAACTCTAATCCTTTTATAATGAGACAAATTAGGACAGTACCGGACATCCTGTTCTAAGCTGATAATCTAATGAAGCACAACTTATACCTGTAAACCCCAGCTAAACATAATTTACGTTGAATCCCAGCGGTGAATCTACTAACCTCCAGCTCACTTACCTGACACGAGTACCGGCGTTGCATGGTCGGATGTTCCTCTTCCACATGTTTCAGAAGACTCAGATTATCTCGGAACACCTTCAGACAGTTGCCGCACGATAGCGCTGCCTCCTCCTTGTGACCGTGTACCATGTGCAGCCACAGCGAGGCTCGATCCCCGAACTCTCGAGTGCAAATCTCGCATGCGAACACCGAGTCGAAATCACTACCACCCTGAGGAAGAAGAAGAAAGAAAAAACACTTGTAAGACCCAAGTTTTTTTTTTTTTTTTTTTTTTTAAAAAAAAAGTTTAATAAAAGGAACTTAAAAGGCCGGCTTCATCGATCGATGTCGAATAAACCGTCCACACTGCCTCGACGACATTACCTCTCCGTCGATCGAAGGCCGGTCGACTATGTTGTTGAACACACCCTTAACAAAGCAGCGCTTTTATCGGTTCCCGAAATCCAAGAGAGGAGGAGGACAGGACAGGAAAAAGCACGAGTCTTGCGCGGGCAGGAGAGACTGGGGGTCAGTCTGGGATGAGGAGCGATGCTACGACACGGATCCACACGCGTGCTAATGCAGCAGATGTTTCATTGCTACGAAAAAAACGCGGTTAAACCTGCATCTTTTAAAAACCAAAATCTTTTTTTATTAGGCTACCTATTAAGTTGGGGGGAGGGGGTGAGTCGAAAACAGACCACACGGCGTCTAATGTAGCATATGTTTCCATCTGCTACGAATAAAAACGGCCGTGAAACACTCCATCTCCTTTAAACAAAATTAAATCTTTTCTTTAAGTTATTTTATTACCCTAATTAAGGTTTTTGGAATCGAACCCACGCACCGCTCGCGCTACAAAGCAGAACGAAGCTACTCGTCCAAATCAAACAACGGCTGGAACACAATGCACGTGGGATTTTTAGCCGCTACCTCCACCATCATTCAGCGCTTTCCCCGTAGCGCCAGAGTTAGGGCTGGTCAGATGTCGCCGCGCCTCTGTATAGCGCTAGACTCGCTAGTGTAGTGCAGGCATTCCCACCGCTTGGCGCGCCACTGGGTGCCTTGGCGGTAGATTCCTTGGGAGTAGACGGGCGAGAGGGTTTGGGCTCCGGCGAAATTGGGGTTATACCTGCAATGAGGAGGAGAATTTATGTTGTTGTTTACAAATGTCGAGACGTTGACCATTAGGCCATTTTCCTACGGGCGTCCCAATATTTTTCTACGATGGAACTGCTGGCTTCCAAGGCTGGACAGGGGAGAATCTTATATTATAAAAACAAGATCCATTTATGTATAAAACTAAACAGGATTGACGATTTACACTAAACTATCTTCTTCTCCTTCGCCATTTCCCGTGTTCAGACGGGGTCGGCGTTTTTCATCAGCCTCTCAATCAGCCCTAATTGGAGTGTTTACTTTGGGCTGACATTTGGTTTTGGCTACAAATTTCACGAGTGGATGCCCTTCGCACTCAACCTTACTATTTCTTTAGCAAAGCAAATCACAGGCTGATATCCTCCCTGTCTAAATTTCCCCAGCCAGACTGCTACTAGGATTGAATAAAAAAAATCTGGTGTGAACATCACACAACTTTCTTTATCCTGTTGAATGGTGCTTATTTGTGTGTTCTGTTGTAACATTTACAATATCTCTAACCGTTTAGTCGATATGGCTGAAAACCACCAAAAAGCGGTCGAAACCCGCCAAAAAGCGGTAAAATGCCGCCAAGCGTTGCACCGGTCTTAACCAAAAGTTTCGTGTCGCATCCTTGTCACATTTGACATCTACATACCTAACATACCAAATTTCAACTCTCTAGCTCTTACCGTTCTCGAGATATTTTGTTTACAGACACACACACAGACAGACAGACACACACACGGACCAATGGCTGAAACTTTGGATTTAGGCTCTAGGGACCTCAAAACGTGTTTTGGCACTAAAAATTCTAGGGACCTCAAAACGTGTTTTGGCACTAAAATCTGACCATCGAAAATTTGACCCGATTACATTACTTTCCTTCCTGTAGGATAAGGAAAGTAAAAAGTTATATCACTGTACTTATTCATGATGAATTCTGGTGAATTCACTTGATATATGCTTGAATAGGTTCAGCAATGCTCAATAGATGATTCTGTAGAGGGGTGAAAAATGTAATGTCAAAATGTTGAGTTAGCACAATCAATACAAGTTAGGTTAGGGCCCTAAACTTTGTGCATATTTATAACAAGTCTCTTCTCATGTTGGAACACACTTTGGTCTTCAGCATAGGCACACATGTGTGAAAAACACCAAAAAATGAGCCAACACAAAGTACACATGAGACTATAAACCTGTCACTTGGTATATGTACTGAAGCAACATGGAAAAACTCAAGCACACTCCACATCAACTCTTTAATTGGGTACTTACCACCAGTCAACAGTCAACTAACATGAAATTCACAAAACTTTTTAAATGAAATACCTAGATCACCCAAGCTGAACACTGTCATTAGAGTTAGGTATAAGTACTATACATGAAATGTCAAATAAAAGTGGGTGACAATACAGATAGAATCAAGGCAGGGCAGCTGCCTGGTGTTCTCTACTGACCCCACTAGTCTCAGCCTACTTTTATTGATTGGCGACTTACATTTCGAGTAACACGATACCTCACCTAAAAAACACTTGACATTTTTATCCCATTTCGAAAAAGAGAAAAAACACAACACGAAAATCAAGAACACAAAACGTCTCTTTGTACCACCAGTCAACTAACATGAAATTCACAAAACTTTTTAAATGAAATACCTAGATCACCCAAGCTGAACACTGTCATTAGAGTTAGGTATAAGTACTATACATGAAATGTCAAATAAAAGTGGGTGACAATACAGATAGAATCAAGGCAGGGCAGCTGCCTGGTGTTCTCTACTGACCCCACTAGTCTCAGCCTACTTTTATTGATTGGCGACTTACATTTCGAGTAACACGATACCTCATCTAAAAAACACTTGACATTTTTATCCCATTTCGAAAAAGAGAAAAAAACACAACACGAAAATCAAGAACACAAAACGTCTCTTTGGCGATTTCGTTCGGACCAAGTGGTTTTTCTGGTTTCCAGAGACAGATGTATCTCAGTTAGGAAGGTTGACTCACCTCCCGACATCCGCCATCATACAGAACTCTGTCCATCTAATTTAGCACCATTCTCCAAACCGAGTTCCAAGTTTTTTTTTCTACACTTTTTTGTTTACAAAAATTGATGTGCCCGAACACCGATGATCGCACTAGCGACAGAAATACGACATCTCAGCCTACTTTTATTGATTGGCGACTTACATTTCGAGTAACACGATACCTCACCTAAAAAACACTTGACATTTTTATCCCATTTCAAAAAAGAGAAAAAACACAACACGAAAATCAAGAACACAAAACGTCACTTTGTAGATTTCGTTTCGGACCAAGTGGTTTTTCTGGTTTCCAGAGAGAGATGTATCTCAGTTAGGAAGGTTGACTCACCTCCCGACATCCGCCATCATACAGAACTCTGTCCATCTAATTTAGGACCATTCTCAAACCGAGTTCCAAGTTTTTTTTTTTCTACACTTTTTTGTTTACAAAAATTGATGTGCCCGAACACCGATGATCGCACTAGCAAGAGGAAACGTTCGCGTTATGATGGACGTAGGTTTAGTCCCGGAACTTTTCACACTCGAGGCAAACGCAGAGCTTTTCCGGACGGTGAGTTTTCCTTTCGGATTCCAAAATTCACGGTGTTCAATAGGTAGAAGATCCCCCATTTGTCCGCATAGCAACCCCCTTGGCCATTTCCTCACCCCCTCCCCATGGTTGTTGTCTTGAAAAAATCATTCGTCAATTTTCGGAACTCCTCGGCCAGACTCGGGATATGTTTCTCAAGGAGGTTAGAAGCAGTGGACAAGCTCCGAGTAAGAATGAGAAGTGAAGCTGAAAATAGGAAATCAGATGAATGAACGAAGTGAGATCCAAGTTTTAATTAGACAATTTTACATTTATTTGCCGTGCATCTCAGCGATTTTTTTTTACTTTGATTGATTTAAGGAAAATTTTTCAACAAAATAAGGATTTTCTCATTGAATGTTTGACTTTTTTTTAACCCCTGATGTCCTCCTGTTTACCAGAACGTCTTGACTACACTACCGAGACAGGCCCAAATATTAAAAAAAGAAAAAAGAAGGGTTATTGGCTTTATGTCAATGCGAATCTGCGACCTGATTAGACTCTTGAGTGGAAGGTAAACACTAGGTGAGGTTAACGCCTCTACAACCTAACCCTTAGAGCTCCTTATGTGGTCAATGTCCCAAATAAATGAAGATAAAATTCCATGCCTCGCCTGGAATCGAACCCGCGCTCTCCTGTTTAGAGTGACGTAAAGTCAAAGTATCCATTGCAATCAGTAAGGTTCCCTTAGACTCTCTAGAGCAGTGTTTCTTAATTAGTTTGGCCCGCGGAACCCTTTTCAAAAGGTGAACATCTTTGCGGAACCCTGAACTTTCAAGATTGCACCCCCCACCCCCACAGTTCCCTCTATCAAACCTCTAAAAAAAGCTGTATAAGATGAAATACCTAGTCTAAGATGGTCGTTTTGAAACTGCATTTTATCTAGTGTATGATTTTTCCAAAATATCTCGCGGAACCCTTGCAGTCAGCTCGCGGAACCCCTAGGTTCCGCGGAACACCAATTAAGAAACACTGTTCTAGGGAATAATATCAACTAGTGGTTCAGTGCATTAAAGAACTCACACAACACCAGCCTAGTTAGCTTAGTTGGTAGTGCGTCTGCCTTGTAAGTGCTAGGCCACGGGTTCAATTCCCACCCGTGGCGGATTTTATCCTGATGGGATAATATTCGTTCTCGGAATGGCTGGCTTTCTCCTGTCCTGTCTTCCTTCTCTCTTCGATTTCGGGACGATAGGACCATAGCAGTTACAGTTCCCTCTGTCAAACCTCTTTTTTTTTTTTTTTACCGGTAAATCGTGAACTTTGACGTCACGTCATACGCTCCCGTAGGCGATGAAGTCATAATTTATGAATCCGCTTCGTTTGTTTGTGCGCAAATACTTGAAGTACGTATATTAACGGGAAGAACCCTTTTTCGATACAGAATATAAAACATAAATATAACAATAAAACAATAGAAAAAAAATCGGTTAGGTCAGGTTAGGTTAGGTTAAGTTAGGTTAGGTTAGTTTAGGTTAGGTTAGGTTAGGTCCACTGTACTTATTCATGATGAATTCTGGTGAATTCACTTGATATATGCTTGAATAGGTTCAGCAATGCTCAATAGATGATTCTGTAGACGGGTGAAAAATGTAATGTCAAAATGTCGAGTTAGCACAATCAATACAAGTTAGGTTAGGGACCTAAACTTTGTGCATATTTATTTATAACAAGTCTATTCTCATGTTGGAACGCACTTTGGTCTTCAGCATAGGCATACATGTGTGAAAAACACCAAAAAATGAGCTTCGAGTTAGCACAATCAATACAAGTTAGGTTAGGGACCTAAACTTTGTGCATATTTATTTATAACAAGTCTATTCTCATGTTGGAACGAACTTTGGTCTTCAGCATAGGCACACATGCGTGAAAAACACCAAAAAATGAGCCAACACAAAGTACACATGAGACTATAAACCTGTCACTTGGTAAATGTGTACTGAAGCAACATGGAAAAACTCAAGCACATGAATTTTCAATCTCCACATCAACTCTTTAATTGGGTAACTACTTACCACCAGTCAACTAACATGAAATTCAGAAAACTTTTTAAATGAAATACCTAGATCACCCAAGCTGAACACTGTCATTAGAGTTAGGTAGGTACTACATGCTGTCACTTGGTAAATGTGTACTGAAGCAACATGGAAAAACTCAAGCACATGAATTTTCAATCTCCACATCAACTCTTTAATTGGGTACTTACTACTTACCACCAGTCAACTAACATGAAATTCACAAAACTTTTTAAATGAAATACCTAGATCACCCAAGCTGAACACTGTCATTAGAGTTAGGTAAGTACTGACATGCTGAAAAACAAACATTTTAACATTTTTTTTTTTTTTTTTTTTTTTTAAGGAACTAATGCTTTTAAAACTTAAATCAGATTTTTTTCATCATATTTAGAGTTAAATTATTGAACGACAGACCTTTTTCTGAAAGGTCCACCGTTCATTTCATTAGCAGTATTAATTGAGGGGCTCTATGAAAAAGTTGCCATTTGTACAATGAAAATCAGCACAGAAAATGGTTCCTTCTTTCACAGACCTCCTTATTGATTGATTTCTGATAAAAACAGACACAGTTCAAAGAAATGCTATCACTATTTGTACTATTTATAATGTAGATACTTTCACTAACGTTAGTGAGATGTTATTTTTGACACAATATTTGTGTCCTATTTGACTTGACCAGTCCATTGATAACTCCACGTTTATGCTTTTGTGTATATCTAATATTTAGGTATTTCTCTTTGCACTCCTGTGTATTAAACATATTCTTGTTGTATAAAATAGATCAGTTGCGCTTACTTGGGTGATATTGCAAAGTCACAGAGCAGGAAAAATGAGGACCAACAGAATTTTTATTTTTCTTCTACGACTTCTAGATACCGAGATCTATCTGTAAAGTTTTTGCCTCGGGGCAGGGTGTTTTTGCATGCAAAGTAAGTGAGAGTTTCATGTAAAAGGGCCTATGTGTAAAAAACATAATTCTGGGATAAATTTTACATTGCTGTATTAAAATGTCTCTCCTGAAAAGTAACGAAAATAACATAGGCTGTTCTTCTTGGGAACGATTCGTATAGAGAAAGGGAACGTGTACTATCTTCCACGTAGAACACTCCACTGTAAGCGTATAATACCTACAAATGAACAATGGAATACTCATTAAAAGAAACGACCCAAAGTACAATGCTTACAATCTCTTCAGAATTAATTTCGTGGAAATTATGTGTCGGATTCCATTTTTAGACGCCTTAGGCGCTTGGAAACTTTTATTCCGCTTACAAAATTTAATAAAAAAAACTCTCAGACAGAACTGGAAAAGTTTTTTGTCCTTAAAAAAAAAGGAAAGTCCCCCCAGTCTTCTTCTCTGAAAATGTTTACCATTATTCCTAATTCGGTAAGTATATGTACCCAGGTTTTTTTTTTTTTTTTTTTTTTTTTTTTTTTTTTTTTTTTTTTTTTTCTTTACTGTTTATATCCTCTAGACAGAAGTAGTTTTTCTTTCACTTACCACACTGTCTGGTGGCTACCTATCAAGGAAGTATGCATTTACCACTGTGACTTTTTTAGATTTTTTTTTATGACTAGAATAATCACTCACCTCGCAGGGGGAGTATTGATCTGTGGTGTAATCTCCACCGAGTCGTCCCCCATGAAGGTGGGCAGCCCATGTTGTGTCGATGTGTGCAGTAGTAGATGAGTGCGGGTAGGGAACCTCTGACCACATAGTGGACATTGGAGCATTTCCTGAGATGAAGATCCACTACCACTTCCTCTAACTTCGCCGTTGTGCTCCTCCTTGTACCTGGAATAGGAGGAAAGTTAGTGGTTAGGTGGAATGGAGGAGCTCTTTTAAGAGAACCTTTCCACTTAGAAGAAATATAGGCATGAAATTTATTATGCTTATTTATTTGAGAATTTTACCACACATACATATGTATTATGTAATAATAGAGCTCTAAGAGTTAGGTGAGTGGACATTGGAGCATTTCCTGAGATGAAGATCCACTACCACTTCCTCTAACTTCGCCGTTGTGCTCCTCCTTGTACCTGGAATAGGGGGAAAGTTAGTGGTTCGGTGGAATGGAGGAGCTCTTTCAAGAGAACCTTTCCACTTGGAAGAAATATTATTAGAAGAAATATAGGCATTAAATTTATTTTGCTTATTTATTTGAGAATTTTACCACACATACATATGTATTATGTAATAATAGAGCTCTAAGAGTTAGGTGGTAGAGAACACCTCCAACCTCCAGTGTTAACCTCACCAAATCCAATGCAACCTTCCACTCAAGAGTCCTCTGCAAGATTATGTGATATATGTTATAGTTGTAGTAATGTGACACATTTTATATGGAACAAGATCTAAAACCTAATTTTAATAATAATGGGGAAAAACACAATAATAAGAACTTTGACTTACTGGACGTTAGGAGAATTAGCTGAGTGATCATTGCTATCTTCCTGTGGCTCCACATTGAGCTCAAGGAAATTCATCGGGTAATTCATATCATCATCTTCCTCTTCCTCTCTCCCCTTCTCCTCTCTCTCGTCCTCCTCATCTCCGTTGATAGCTTCTACCGTGAGACTGTTCCCGTTTTCATTCCCATTGGAGAGAACCACTTCGGGTTTCAGCATTTCTGACATGTCTTCATTGTCCATTGTTTTCAATGTGATTGATACCTGATGGCAAAAATAATGAGATTTCATAATGTTACCTTTAAATTTAAATGGAAACTTTGGTGTGCTTTAATTAGTGAGAGGCAGGCCTATAAGTATAGGTAAGTTGTGCTTTATTTAGAATGTCAGCTTAAAACAAGTTGTTTCTTATAGTCATTATACTAACAGTTTAATTGCAAGGCTGTAACTGCTAATATCATCATAACTGCTATGGTCTTATCATCCCAAAAGTGAAGAGAGAAGAAAGACAGGATAGGAAAAAGTTGCTCATGCTTAAAAAAAAAAAAAAAAAAAAAAAAAAAAAAAAATGAAATTTACACATTAAGTAATTTGATAGATAGATCAATTTTATTAGTTTTCAATACAACAAACAATAAACTATAGTTCATCATCTTGTTGTCTTTCTTCTTTGATTTCTATGTCAAAGGTCCTGAGTTGATGTGGATCAGACACTGAACAGTTTTTATTGAATATTTGCTCATCACAATTAGTGGATTTGTTCTTCAAGTCTATCAAAAAATAATGAGATTTCATAATGTTACCTTTAAATTTAAATGGAAACTTTGGTGTGCTTTAATTAGTGAGAGGCAGGCCTATAAGTATAAGTAGTGCATTATTTAGAATGTCAGCTTAAAACAAGTTGTTCCATTATAGTCATTACACTAACAGTTTAATTGCAAGGCTGTAACTACTAATATCATCATAACTGCTAAGGTCTAATCACCCCACAAAAAAAAAAAAAAAAAAAAAAAAAAAAAGAGGTATGAAATTTACACATAAGTCATTTGATAGATAGATCAATTTTATTAGTTTTCAATTCAATAAACTATAGTTCATCATGTTGTTGTCTTTCTTCTTTGATTTTCATGTCAAAGGTCCTGAGTTGATGTGGATCAGACACTAAACAGTTTTTATTGGATATTTGCTCATCACAATTAGTGTATTTGTTCTTCAGGTCTATCAATGAGCCTAGCTTTCCAATAAGACTACCTGCAAGTCTAAGTGCAGCAATTTTCAGAATAGAACTCATAATAATTGGAGAAACACTTGAAATGCTATCAACACACACTCACTTGGAATTTATTCATACTAATTTTGAGAAAAGAAGAGATATTTTTGCTGGAAATTTTTGAGAAAAGTACAGAGAATTTTTACTGGTAATTTTAGTCACAACTCCATTACCTGTAATTTGGTTGTCAAATTTTGACAAGAAGATTGATATATGAAAACTGGAACTGACATTTTATGTGACTGGTTGATTTTTTTAATTTTTTTTTCTTTCTTTTTTACTGCCAGTTGCTTTAAAAATTATATTTTGATGTAATACTCAGCTAACTAATCATAATAAACACTCATATTCTTACAACATATAAGCAAGCATTACCTGAGGAAGTAGGTTGTGAACCATTGACAGAGATGTATTTGCATTTTTCCAGATTAGACCTAACAAGTTTGCGAGCTGAGCCTCTGTCACAAATCGTTCACTGAAAAAATCAGTGTGAAGCAAGTAAGATTCATATGATGGATCATTTTTGCTTGTTATGGCTATGGTATTCCAATTAGTGATGTGCACTCGTATCAATTTCGTTACATCATTGATCAAAACTGGCAGGTAGCTGGTCGCCAAATGGAGGGTGAAACCTTCGTCATGAAAACCCTCGTGATTTTTCGTTTTGTGAAATTACGAAACGAGATGCAGATCTGTCTCATCTCTCTCCTTCCACGCAACTCCTCCGGAATGTGTAGAAGTTGTCCAGGTTGAACACACATTTGAAGCACAGATATCGAGGGAGGTTGTCAGTTTCTGATATCTACGGAGAAAGAAAATTTAGAAGGCAAAAAGTTCAAGTTTGGGATGGCAATAAATAAAGGAGTGTTAAAATATGTATTTAAAATTCTCAATTGGTAATAGGTGGACACCTATGACAAGGCAGGAAGCTATGTAGTCATTGTGCAAGGGGGGTTTCCTACACGTCAATTTTTTGATACCTACTTGTCTGTTTTAAATTCCTTTCTCAAAGACTTTTCCTAAGATCATCTAATACTGGGATACCAACAACAACAATATGTACAAAAATAACTAAATAATTAGAAAATAGAAATGTGTAAATACTTTTGGTCTTTCGACTGTAGAGGGTACCTACTTGAAAAATTAAATAATTTTATCTGTGAAGCTGATGCCTCTTTACAATTTTTGTGAATATCAGCGGTATTAAGAACCTCTTTTACTGATTCCATCATATTTTCAACTCCACCTGTTTTCATTTCACTCTTGTAATGCTGTCACTAGTTGCTACTCCGCATTCCATGCACAGAGCCGAAAAAACTTCGATTCTACCGGGAATCGAACCCGGGCCTTCGGTGTGCAAGTCTAAAATAATACCCACTCGGCCACTGAGATGACTCCTTGTGCTAAATTTATTTTTAAAAAATGTATGTTAAAACTGGTTAACTTATTATATTTACATAAAATAAAAAAAACACGCGTTATTATTAAATATTTTTAATATTGGTTTTCTGTATTACTTTATTTTGTTTTATATAATAAGATAGAATAATAGTTTCTCTTTACACAATTTATTTAAAATAACATTGAAAAAAAGGTTATAAAATCTCTAATAATTGGGGAAAACACGATTTCACTAGGTAATCTACATATTCACTGTCAAAAAAAAATCTGGTGTGAACATCACACGACTTTCCTCATCCTATTGAATGATGCTTATTTTGGGTGTTCTTGTCCTTATAGCCAAACTTTTACAATATCTCTAACCGTTTAGTCGGTACCTATAGCTGAAAACCACCAAAAAACGCTCAAAAACCGCCAAAAAGCGGACAAAATACCGCCAACCGCAGCAACCATCTCAACCAAACGTTTTGTGTTGCATCCTTGTCACATTTGTGAACTACATACCAAATTTCAAGTCTCTAGCTTATCCCGTTTCTCAACCAAACGTTTTGTGTTGCATCCTTGTCACATTTGTGAACTACATACCAAATTTCAAGTCTCTAGCTTGTACCATTCCCGAGATATTGTTAAATTACACCGAAAACCGCCAAAAAGCGGTAAAATGCCGCCAACCGTTGCACCGATCTTAACCAAAAGTTTCGTGTCGCATCCTTGTCACATTTGACATCTACATACCAAATTTCAAGTCTCTAGCTCTTACCGTTCTCGAGATATTTTGTTTACAGACAGACAGACAGACAGACAGACAGACAGACAGACAGACAGACAGACAGACAGACAGACAGACAGACAGACAGACAGACAGACAGACAGACAGACAGACAGACAGACAGACAGACAGACAGACAGACAGACAGACAGACAGACAGACAGACAGACAGACAGACAGACAGACAGACAGACAGACAGACAGACAGACAGACAGACAGACAGACAGACAGACAGACAGACAGACAGACAGACAGACAGACAGACAGACAGACAGACAGACAGACAGACAGACAGACAGACAGACTTACAGACAGACAGACAGACAGACAGACAGACACACAGACAGACACACACACAGACAGACACACACACGGACCAATGGGGATATTTTGTTTACAGACAGACAGACACACAGACACACGGACAGACAGACACACACACGGACCAATGGCTGAAACTTTGGATTTAGGCTCTAGGGACCTCAAAACGTGTTTTGACACTAAAAACTGACCATCGAAAATTTGACCCGATTACATTACTTTCCTTCCTATAGGATAAGGAAAGTAAAAAAGTAGTTAATAAATGAGTGTTCTTTTCTAGACATTGAAAAAAATCTAATGAAATGGTCAAATTTTCTATAGAGACGAACATTTTTCGGAACAAAATTTTTCCCATGGAAACAACTTATTCTGGGTAAAACTTGAAAATAAAGGGAAAAATAATGAAAAAATAGAAAGTAAAAAATCTGTTGGTTGAAATAATATTGTATGTGTAGGAACAAGGAGAGTAAATTTGGCAACATATGGTAGATTTCACAACATCGCAGGGCAGTAAATGCATGTTACTGGACCACTTAGAATCATGGGCTCTTTTTCTATGAGAACTAAAAAAATACCCAAATGCTATTGTTTCTAAAGTTAGAGTTTTGCTCAGTAAGACTGTTATGATTTTTATACTTTCGTTTGTTCGATACATCTATTTCAATTTGCTCTTTTAGTTAACTGATTACTGATTATAACTGTGGTTAAATTTAACGAAGGTTAAATCTAGGCTGGCTAAAATACCTTTTAGCCAGCCTAGTTAATGTTTTTTCCTATGTTCAATGATTTTTTTTTATCTATTCTTGGTGGTGTCGTCCGGAGCAAAACATAACTTTAGCATGAAAATGTGTAGAGGTGACTCACCTCCCGACATCCGCCATCATACAGAACTCTGTCCATCTAATTTAGCACCATTCTCCAAACCGAGTTCCAAGTTTTTTTTTTCTACACTTTTTTGTTTACAAAAATTGATGTGCCCGAAGACCGATGATCGCACTAGCAAGAGAAATACGACGGAAACGTTCGCGTTATGATCAACGTAGGTTTAGTCCCGGAACTTTTCACACTCGAGGCAAACGCAGAGCTTTTCCGGACGGTGAGTTTTCCTTTCGGATTCCAAAATTCACGGTGTTCAATAGGTAGAAGATCCCCCATTTGTCCGCATAGCAACCCCCTTGGCCATTTCCTCACCCCCTCCCCATGGTTGTTGTCTTGAAAAAATCATTCGTCAATTTTCGGAACTCCTCGGCCAGACTCGGGATATGTTTCTCAAGGAGGTTAGAAGCAGTGGACAAGCTCCGAGTAAGAATGAGAAGTGAAGCTGAAAATAGGAAATCAGATGAATGAACGAAGTGAGATCCAAGTTTTAATTAGACAATTTTACATTTATTTGCCGTGCATCTCAGCGATTTTTTTTTGGACAAGCTCCGAGTAAGAATGAGAAGTGAAGCTGAAAATAGGAAATCAGATGAATGAACGAAGTGAGATCCAAGTTTTAATTAGACATTTTTACATTTATTTGCCGTACATCTCAGCGATTTTTTTCCACTTTGATTGATTTAAGGAAAATTTTTCAACAAAATAAGGATTTTCTCATTGAATGTTTGACTTTTTTCTTTTCCTGAATGTGTTCCACAGTTCATAGATGCTATTTTTGGGTTTTTCTGATCTCTCTACTATCCTTTTCGCTTCTAGTGTCCATCTTTTGTATCATTTTCCTCAAGATTTTTTCCAAAGATCGTTGAACTTAGATCGTGTAAACGGATCTTTGATGGATATGGGTGAGGTTAGGTTAGGTTAGGGTAGGTTAGGTCAGGTTAGGTTAGGTTAGGTCAGGTTAGGTTAGGTTAGGTTAGGTTACTCTTCATGTTTCTAAGTTATTTTCTTACAGGCGAAAGGTGGATATGGGTGAGGTTAGGTTCCTTTTCGCTTCTAGTGTCCATCTTTTGTATCATTTTCCTCAAGATTTTTTCCAAAGATCGTTGAACTTAGATCGTGTAAACGGATCTGTGTTTAGCTTCAGTGGAATTTTAGCTTCACTTTTTGTTCTGTCAATTTTATTATCCTTTCTTCTCGACATCCTTGAAAAAGCAAAGAGGAAGAAAAAAATCGCGTATCTTGAACCGCGGGAAATTTTTGAAAATTAATTTTTCAAAAGAGACGTACCGAGAACGGGCTGTTTTGCCTGTTTTTTTGCTGTTTTGCCGGATATTAATTTGTATTGCCAGATTTTCCAGTTATTTTGTGACTATTTTTCTCTCTTTTATCCCTGTAATTTCTGGAATCTTAAATTTCCTAAAGAAACCATCAAGGTAAGTTTATGTCTGGACCCTCGGATCAAAAACGGGCATTTGTGTCATTGTTGCACTGATTTTAAAACGTCAATCTCTAGATCAGTGGAACAGGCCTGACAATATTCTGATGATCATGACAGGACTTATTCAATACGATTATCTAGGGATTGATATTAACTAGTGGTTCAGTGCATTAAAGAACTCACACAACGCCAGCCTAGTTGGTAGTGCATCTGCCTTGTAAGCGCTAGGCCACGGGTTCAATTCCCGCCCGCGGCGAATTTTATCCTGATGGGATAATATTCGTTCTCGGAACAGCTGGCTTTCTCCTGTCCTGTCTTCCTTCTCTCTTCGAGTTCGGGACGATAGGACCATAGCAGTTACAGTTCCCTCTGTCAAACCTGTCATGTTCGTGATATATCTCATCCATTTCCATGAGATAGGTATCTTGAGACAATCCAAAATGCTATATGCCATGGCCTTACTCCTCACCTTACTTACATGGGTTGTTTCCCATAAATAAAAAGACTCGACCTTCAAGAGTATTCGTATTATGAAAAAATAATCACTGGCACGACTACCTAAAAAAAATTGGGTTAACATTGAAGAAATAATAAACAGCTATTCAATACAAAATGACAATACATATATGAAATCACACAATACAACATATTGAAGGGATGTTTGTTTAAATTTATCAAAGTGGACCAAGCTTAACCCAGCTCTTCCAAGAATGCCCCAGAAAGGCTAGCCAAGCTCTCCTATGAACGTACCAGAAAGCTAAACCAGCTTCTAGTAGAAGCTGCCGGACACTAGCCAAGCTCTCTCGAGAACTTCCCAGAAAGCTAGACTAGCGTCTTCGAGAAAGCTCACAGACTGTCCCGGAAAGGCTAGCCAAGCTCTCCCAAGAACTTCCCAGAAAGCTGGACCAGCTTCTTCGAGAAAGCTCAGAGACTGTCCCGGAAAGGCTAGCCAAGCTCTACCGAGAACTTCAAGAAAGCTAACCAAGCTACTACGAGAACGCTTAAATACTGTCGCGGAAAGCTGACCAAGCATTCCCCAACAATGTCCCAGAGAGCTTTTTCACATCGATAAAGCTAAACAAAACCCCTCTAATAAGTATCATTACTAGATCCAGGGTGGTCCTAAAGTCTACAGGGACAGCCTTGAATATTTGCAGCACAACTCGAATAAAACCAGTCGGATGAACCAAATAGAGGGCCTTGAGGTTTTTCTTGTACTTGCGGTCGAAAGCACGATACGCAGACCAGAGCCAGGAGAGGGAGGGTTTGTTTTTGCTGGTCAGTCCATAGTGAAAATAGACGAGACTGTAGTCTTGCTCGACAAACTTGTCCAGAACGTAGGTGAGATATCTGTGAATGAATGGTAATTGTCATTGGTTGATTTTCATTTGTTAATTACTAACTAACCATTGATGGGGTTCCTTAGATACCTCTTTTCTCTCCTTCCTTTACGTAATTGTCATTGGTTGATTTTCATTTGTTAATTACTAACTAACCATTGATGGGGTTCCTTAGATACCTCTTTTCTCTCCTTCCTTTATAAGTTCAAAAATGTAATACTTAAAAAGGTAGGTACCTACCCTGTGAGATCTGTAACTGCTAAGGTCTTATTGTCGCAAAAGCCAAGAAGGAAGAAAGACAGGATAGAAAAAAGCCAGCCCTTTTGAGAATGAACCTTATCTGTTTAGGCTAAAATCTGCCTAGGCTGAAATTGAACCTGGAGCACTTACAGGGTAGGTTGCACAACCCTCCAAGCAGTTCAAGCTAACTAGGTTGGCACTTACAACCCTAATGACAAATAAATATTATCCTCACCCTAACAGTCTCCCGTGATCCAGCTCTTTGTTTGACGGTAGTTTACATGCAGACAACACTATCAGTTTCCGACCAAACATATCATCCCCTACAACATCCACAATTCCATACGAGGCTACATCAGCAAAGTCTTCTTCATCTTTGAGCTCATCATCAGTACAAGTTGCAGCAAGACTATCCAGCTGTCCCATTGGAGCATTGATAAGTTCCTCTTCAAAGTTTTCCTCGATGGTCCCATCAGACACTGGTGATTCAAGATAGTCAAATGGAACTGGGGTGTCGAACACCTTAATTTCTTCAGCATCTGTAGAAAATCAAATAAAAATAAAGATGTATGTTTGTAACATTTTAAGAAAATGATATTTGTACAACAAAAAATCTAGGTACATGTCTTCTCCTTTTATTTTCACTACCCTCTTTCTGAAAGTTGGAGTTGTGTGTTTTTAAAGGGAGGGGAATATGAATATTATCAAAAGATAGGGCATAAGTTTAGTCAGAACAGGGCTTTTAGATTAGGTAGGTAGGAAAGATACCTACTATGAGTTTAATAGTTTCAATCTCAGGGCACAACACTGAGAAAAATGTCCTACTACAAGAAAGAAAAGGCACAGCATACTAACCTCCATTCAAAGAAGCCTGTAACTCTGAATCATCAAATTCTAAGTTGGGTTCGTAGTCATGGAAGTCTGACAGACTGGGGTAAGGAGTTTCTTCATCATTATTGGAAGCTGAAAAACGTAAATATATTTTTTACAATATAGACCTATTAAAATTCATATTAGACAAGTAGATTAAGTCTGATTTACCTCATGACTTTTGCCTATGAACTTGAATAAAATAAATACAGGATCTTAAATTCATGTCTGATAAGGACAAGGCAACAGTGGATTAACGGATTCTGACACTTGACTCATTAGCTAATCAGGGACTACATAGATAAGTTTCATTCATATGAACAACTTACCAATGGCATTTCGGATCCCTGGAAAATTAGGCTGATAGTCAGTGTCCATTTTGCACAAAAGATTTCATAGAATATTAATCAAGTAATGAAGCAACACATAGCCCCACACAAACTGTGGTCACAAACACTTGTAAAACTAGTATTCCTAGGTCCAACCTTAATTAGCAAAAAAAAAAACACTGCCAGCCTACACAATCATGAGAAACATGTAAACAAATTTGTAACACTTCTGAGTTCAGTTCTGAGCAAATGGATAGAAAATAATTGACAACTGCAGTTTATTGCTAGAACTAGTAGGGAGTCTCTGTTCCAATGAAATGCTGTTTATCACTAGAGATGATGTGTTGCTATGACTAATCACAGCAGCCTCCTCCCAACACTTCAAACTTGATTACTGGGAATGATAAATTGATAAAGGCGATTGAATCAATGAATATTGATAATTCGTTGATAAAATAATCTCTAATCTTATCTTATCTTTTGCTGTATTCCTCTTCTTGTTCCTTGGTCCTTCGTTGCTGTTCCATTTTTGGCCCACTTTTGTGCGAAATGTTTGGTGCTTGGCGTTTGAAATCGATCAGCTGACTGATAATTTTATTTTACTTCCTCAAATTTGGGGAAGTAAAACAAGGCGAGTTTACACGATCGCTCGCTTTTCTCGTTTTGGGCTTCACTTTTCATTTGAAAACTACTGTATCAGGTACAATTCAACCTCCTTGAACACTTTTTGAGCTTCACTTTTCATTTAAACACACCGTAATCGGGATCATTCTAACCTCCCCGTTTTTGTAAACAACAAAAGAGTGGAAATTTTGGATCTGGCACAGGGGAGCGTGTTGAGGACGAGATTTTTGTGGGAATTTTGCTATAAATCCCACCATTAAAAAAAATACCCTGAGGACGAGTGAAATTACATGGGATTTTTGTAGGTAGGTAAATAGGTATGTAGATGTAGGTAAATAGGTATGTAATCTAAGTTTCGATAATTAATTGAAACATTTCTTCCACATTTCCAGATCCACTATCTGATCTGTCTGTCGGCCAACTACGCTCATATTCGGGATCACGAGAAATTCCAGGAGCTACAAGAGTTGCAATATCTTCAGGATCCGGACATTCCAAATTCGAAGGACAGATTCTAGGAATTGGACCTCTCTGATAGGTGCTGAGACTTCTGAGGGCCAGATTATGAAATGGGATTTCTATGAAACGTAGCCCATAAAACCGTTTGACAGTTATCGGCATGGTATAAAACCGCTGGTAAATTATCAATACTTTCGTCAGTTTTTAGTGTTAAAAGTATAAAAAAAGTAAACAGGTAAAAAAAGTGTTAATTTATTGGCAATACGTATTTCTCTTGTGAAAAAGTACTGTCAATTTGCCCCTCACAATATTTCTATTTTTTATTTTTTTATTTATTATTTTTTTTTTTTTTATTTTATTTTTTTTACAGTATTGACAATAACATTGACAAAATCAATGATAATATGCGATTACGCGGTCGGTACAACGGTATAAGGCTGACTTCAGAATAATCCCGTTTCATAATTTGGCCCTTGGATTGTTTTCCTATGAACTCGTGAGATTCTATCCTCACTTCTTATCTGTTACCTTCAGCCTTTCATATAGTCAGGGAATCTTTGAGCCTGATTTCTATTGTCCGTTCAGATAACACTCCAGTCACAATGAATTGTCAGGGAATCTTTGAGCCTGATTTCTATTGTCCGTTCAGATAACACTCCAGTCACAATGAATTGTCAGGGAATCTTTGAGCCTGATTTCTATTGTCCGTTCAGATCACACTCCAATCACAATGAATAGTCAAATATTTTCGCTGACGATCAAATGGGGAGTAACAGATTTGTATGGCAGATTTGAATACCCCGATTTGAATGTCAGGATATTTTTGCCTGCCTAGGTAGCTTGGAGGGTAGCTACTTTACTTAGGAGTCAGCTCCCATGGCGTAGTGGTCGCTGCGCTCGCCTTGCACGCGGGAGACCCGAGTTTGATTCCCGGCGGGGTCAAGAAATTTGTATCATGCAAATGATTGATTCCGTGACTGGCTGTTACGGGGCCCACTCAGCCTCGTGAGGAAAATGAGTAGCTATGTATATTTCATTGAATCTTTACTTTGAGTCTGCAATGAATGGCAGACCCAAAAATATACTGTACCTACTTATTCCTTCCTATTTACGAATAATTATATTAAATAATGGAGGAGTTGCTGCAATTGGGAAAATATTATCAATAAAAGGTCGATTCCTACGTAAAAAGTTGTGAAAAATCCAAATCTGAGGTCAGAACTCCGAAAAAGTAACTTTAAAAGGTCTAAAATTCAATTTTCATTTTCCGTTCTAATGAAACAGTTCAAATATGTACTAATGAAACAGTTCAAATATGACGTCAGACTGAAATTATGACAGCTGTTACCTAGCATGCATGCAGAATTGCAGATATCATTATTAATAGACAATACAGGTTGAAAACCAACAAAATCTTCTGGGGAGGGGATAGGGAAACATTCCTTTAAAATGCCGAAAAAGGCAGACTTAAGTAATGGCGAAAAAAATAAAAAAAATAATATCCAACGGACTAAAAAGGTAAGTACATTTTCTATCACCAAATGAGCTTTTACATAACACTAAGAGGATACTAAACAAGCAAGCGTTTCTGCGCATTTTGACGTGAAATCTGACGTCACAACTCTTTGAACTTTTTCATTAGAACGGCAATTAAAAATTGAATTTCGACCTTTTAAAGTTACTTTTTCGGAGTTTTGACCTCAGATTTGGGTTTTTCACAACTTTTTACGTAGGAATCGACCTCTTATTAAAAATATTTTCCCAATTGCATAAGGTTCGCTGCCATATTGTGACAGCGCCACTACGGCTGGCTTTCTCCTATCCTGTCTTTTTTCGATTTCGTAACGATAAGACCACAGCAGTTACGATTCCCTCTATCAAACCTCTTCATAAAAGGATACTTTGTCTGGACTGGAACATGTGACCTGAACATAAAGTGCAGATATTGGGAAAATCCTACAATGCTGCAGTGAGCACCAAAGTTGTGACATAATAACACAAAGAAACTGCATTTACATTTACTTTACTTAGGAGCGAGTCTATCTTGAGAAATCACAGTGATCTCAGGTAGCTACAAGCTTTGTACAATACAGAGTCTAGGTAAGCGCTAGGTCGCGGGTTCGATTCTCACCCGGGACGGATTTTATCCTAAGCAGATAAGGTTCGCTGCGCCACAATGGCTGGCTTTCTCCTATCCTGTCTTTTTTCGATTTCGTAACGATAAGACCTTAGCAGTTACGGTTCCCTCTATCAAACCTCTTCATAAAAGGACACTTTGTCTGGACTGGCATTTGAAAACTACTGTATCAGGTACAATTCAACCTCCTTGAACACTTTTTGAGCTTCACTTTTCATTTAAACACACCGTAATCGGGACCATTCTAACCTCCTTGCCCCGTTTTTGTAAACAACAAAAGAGTGGAAATTTAATTTTGGAAAATTAGCATGAATTTTTCAAAAGTGAAAGTTTAATGAATTAATTTTCCATTTTTCCATAAAACCAAGAAGAAAATTGCTTTAAATTGCTAATAGGTAAGCGCTAGGTCGCGGGTTCGATTCTCACCCGGGACGGATTTTATCTTAAACAGATAAGGTTCGCTGCGCCACAATGACTGGCTTTCTCCTATCCTGTCTTTTTTCGATTTCGTAAAGATAAGACCTTAGCAGTTACGGTCTATCACCTCTTCATAAAAGGATACTTTGTCTGGACTGGAACATGTGACCTGAACATAAAGTGGAAATCAGGCTTTAGGATTTTCAATTGTATTGATCAAAGGTACTCCTTATCTTTAAGCCCTATTGATATCACTATGTATTTCCTTTACATAGGCAACCCATTCCCATCTTTTTGAAGAGACTGCTTTGAAATTTTCGTCCATTTTATTTTTTTGCTTTGTTCCTTTTCCATTTCCTACATGGTAAAGTGGAAATCAGGCTTTAGGATTTTCAATTGTATTGATCAAAGGTACTCCTTATCTTTAAGCCCTATTGATATCACTATGTATTTGATTTACACAGGCAACACATTCCCATCTTTTTGAAGAGACTGCTTTGAAATTTTCGTCCATTTTATTTTTTGTTTTGTTCCTTTTCCATTTCCTACATGTTCTTTCCTTTTCTTATTCCATTCTATCCTCTTTTTTACTTTCCTTATCCTATAGGAAGGATAGTAATGTACGTATTTCATGTTATAACCTTAATTTTGAGTTTATATTTGCTTTATTTTGCTTTTCTAATGGTAATGCATAGAGTCGAAATCCAGAGACTTGGGGTTCGAGCTCTTTAGGGACAATAAGAGTTTTTAGTTTCGTACAGTCAAACTTGGATCATTGGGAAAACTGATTTTGAGTTTATATTTGCTTTATTTTGCTTTTCTAATGGTAATGCATAGAGTCGAAATCCAGAGACTTGGGGTTCGAGCTCTTTAGGGGACAATAAGAGTTTTTAGTTTCGTACAGTCAAACTTGGATCATTGGGAAAACTGATTTTTAGTAATATATATTGATGTCTCTTCATACTTTGTGCAAAACCCTCTCTATAGTTGAGATTAATAAATACCTAGTTGGTCATTTGATGTTCTCAATTATCCACGTTTGACTGTAATACATTCCTAAAAGCTTTGATTTAGATTAGCCAATTTACACCTAATTATTTATCCTTGTATAGCCCATAGATGTAGGTATGGTATAGCCTTAATTTTTTACATGTTACTTATTTCCGTCCGATTTTTAAGCTAAATCCCTTTTAGGATCAGCCATACATTTTTACTTTTTCAGCATATTTCCCTCTGGGATAGACCATTATTCCTCTGTGATGTTCCAATTCAGTATTATTCTCTAGGCCTGGGACTACACGTTTGGCTTTCTTAAAGTGTAAATTGCGGAGTTTGATGTTTCGGTCTACTGAGAGTACTCAGAAGTGGCTCGTAGGGATGAAATCTGATACAAGAAGTTTTTGAGACCTGAAGTGGTCCCTAGCCTATGTAATAAATTGATAAATTTACATTAACTCCATAATTTTATTTATTATTTCCTAGTACAATAATATTGTTCCATTTCGTCCACTGAGAGTGATGAATTTCTAAATGATATGAACTGGTTTTTTATCCTTTGAGTTTATGTGACAGAATCCCTAATGCTTAACACTCACGCTGCCACCGTCTGACAGGCCTAAGCTTCAGATCATGGTCTCCTATGTGTGAGAGTCCTATGCTTTTTTTGACACACATGAGAGTTAACTAAACATCCCGAATAACCTCTAGCGCATGTTACCAATGATGCTTGCATTTTGATATGTACACACATACCTAGTGTAAATTGCTAACTTGTTAAACTTATACCATACTCATCATGTAATAGAACATGATTAACCCACATGTAAGAATGTTTATGAAATAAATACAGAGGTCTAGGTACCTACAGTGAAATACCATACGCCAATTAGGGACAAAAAACCTATGTTCATTGTTCAAAGAGAAGTATAAATTACTTCAATCAAAATAAAGTAGGTAAATTTTATTTAATTTCTTACAATCTCTTTCCACCTCTTACATTCTCTTCTCATCAACTAATTTTTTGACATCCTTTTTAGAAGGGTTTGACATGTGCCAAGAACAAAAAAGGCCCTTTTTAAACATTGTGTAACAAGTGTATTATTTTTAAAATCACAAAGTTAATTTTTCTCGTCTTCTTTTTTGTCATATACAAACAGAATAACCTGAATAACTTACAGTCGGCTACCAGTGGAGCTTGAAGAAATATTTGATGACACGTAGCTGTTAGCCGAGGATTTTGACTGGTCCCATTCCTCTCCTCTGGCTAGAGTGGCAATCTGTGAATAAGTAGTGCTTTATTTAGACTGTCAGCTTAGAAAAATTTGTTACATTATACCAACAGTTTTATTATAATATCAAAATAGGTCTAGGTTCAATCAATTCAATCAATTTTATTTGTACATATATACAATTAGAATAACCTGAATAACTTACAGTCGGCTACCAGTGGAGCTTGAAGAAATATTTGATGACACGTAGCTGTTAGCCGAGGATTTTGACTGGTCCCATTCCTCTCCTCTGGCTAGAGTGGCAATCTGTGAATAAGTAGTGCTTTATTTAGACTGTCAGCTTAGAAAAAGTTGTTACATTATACCAACAGTTTTAGTTTAATATCAAAATAAGTCTAGGTTTAATCAATTTTATTTGTACATCTATAGAATTGTAACCATTATTCCTCTGTGATGTTCCAATTCAGTATTATTCTCTAGGCCTGGGACTACACGTTTGGCTTTCTTAAAGTGTAAATTGCGGAGATTGATGTTTCGGTCTACCGAGAATACTTAGAAGTGGCTCGTAGGGATGAAATCTGAAAGAAGAAGTTTTTTGAGACCTGAAGTGGTCCCTAGCCTATGTAATAAATTGATAAATTTACATTAACTCCATAATTTATTATTTCCTAGTACAATAATATTGTTCCATTGCGTCCACATAATATATTTTATAATTTCACTTACTATACATAACTACATTTCATATGCAATTTTATTTTCTGAGAGTGATGAATTTCTAAATGATATGAACTGGTTTTTTATCCTTTGAGTTTATGTGACAGAATCCCTAATGCTTAACACTCACGCTCCCACCGTCTGACAGACCTAAGCTTCAGATCATGGTCTCCTATGTGTGAGAGTCCTATGCTTTTAATGACACACATGAGAGTTAACTAAACATCCCGAATAACCTCTAGCGCATGTTACCAATGATGCTTGCATTTTGATATGTACACACATAGTGTAAATTGCTAAATTGTTAAACTTATACCATACTCATCATGTAATAGAACATGATTAACCCACATGTAAGAATGTTGATGAAATAAATACAGAGGTCTAGGTACCTACAGTGAAATACCATACGCCAATTAGGGACAAAACCTATGTTCATTGTTCAAGGAGAAGTATAAATTACTTCAATCAAAATAAAGTAGGTAAATTTTATTTAATTTCTTACAATCTCTTTCCACCTCTTACATTCTCTTCTCATCAACTAATTTTTTGACATCCTTTATAGAAGGGTTTGACATGTGCCAAGAACAAAAAATGCCCTTTTTAAACATTGTGTAACAAGTGTATTATTTTTAAAATCACAAAGTTAATTTTTCTCGTCTTCTTTTTTGTCATATACAAACAGAATAACCTGAATAACTTACAGTCGGCTACCAGTGGAGCTTGAAGAAATATTTGATGACACGTAGCTGTTAGCCGAGGATTTTGACTGGTCCCATTCCTCTCCTCTGGCTAGAGTGGCAATCTGTGAATAAGTAGTGCTTTATTTAGACTGTCAGCTTAGAAAAAGTTGTTACATTATACCAACAGTTTTAGTTTAATATCAAAATAAGTCTAGGTTTAATCAATTTTATTTGTACATCTATAGAATTGTAAGTATGTGGTACAATGCTAAGACTACAGACTAAACTAAACTAAAACTAAATCTAAAATAATATAATATGCTGGATGTTCCACAGCCCACCGTGTCCGCCACAATATATGCTATAATCGTAGGTAGTAGATATGTAGTACAACAAAACCCCTCATGGGCCTGGGGATGAAACAAGTCTAATATACCCTTGGCGGTGAAAGTGTTAAACATATAACTACTACTCACCTTATCTCTATAGAGTGCAGCTGCTTTGGTGTTGTACTTCTGCTGAATAGTCATTGTATCATCCCAGTCGGGTTGAGCATTGAGAAAATCATGTGCTGCTTTGTTGCCTCCAACCTGAAATTGAAGCAAAATTTAGATATCAGAACCCTTAGTAAGTTATTCTGTATGCAAGGAATTTCTCTTTCAAGTAGAAAAAGTACCTACCCATGTACCTACACATAAAAATGAAGCAGAAAAAGTACCCAAGTATCTAAGTACACATAAAAGAGAAGAAAAAAAAAATGGTCTCTATGAAGCTTTTTGTAGTCCTAATGAACTCAAAAACAACAGATTTTAATTCTTACATTTGTACATTTACATTGCTATTCAACTGTCCTCACAAGGCTGAGTAGACTTGATATTCCAAGGGGGAAAAAAACTCTGACTCTTCTAGGTATTAAACCAAAGATCTCTGGTGTTTAAGGCTAGCCACTCAGGCTGAAATATAATCACAGACACGAATAATCTCACGAATTGAAATGGAAATAACTACGGGACATTGTTCCACAAGCATATTAATTGTTTAGTTGTGGCAAAGCAAGGGATCACAGGAAAATACCTTTTCGCCAGCCTAGTTAGAGGATAGCCCGTCCACCTAAGTCGAGGGTTTGATTCCCGCCCGCGGTGAATTTCATCCTAAATAAGGTTCGTTCGTGGAAAGGCTGGCTTTCTCCTATCCTGTCTTTCTTCTCTCTTCGATTTCGGGACCATGAGATCTTAGCAGTTGCAGTTCGTTTTATCAAAAGCAGTCCATTTGAAAATGTTTTGAAAATTTTAAAAGCAGTACCTATCCTGTTTGCTGATAATTTTGATGGATCCAAAATTGTGAATAAACAATGTCCCGTAAAATAAACAAACAAATTAAATACTTACGTTATTGCAATCGTGCCAGGTAGAAAAAAGAAATAAAAAGACTCGACCTTCAAGAGTATTCGTATTATGAAAAAATAATCACTGGCACGACTACCTAAAAAAAATTGGGTTAACATTGAGGAAATAATAAACAGCTATTCAATACAAAATGACAATATATGAAATCACACAATACAACATATTCAAGGGATGTTTGTTTAAATTTATCAAAGTGGACCAAGCTTAACCCAGCTCTTCCAAGAATGCCCCAGAAAGCTAACCCAGCTTCTTGGAGAACGCTTAGAGACTGTCCCGGAAAGGCTAGCCAAGCTCTCCTATGAACGTACCAGAAAGCTAAACCAGCTTCTACGAGAAGCTCCCGGACACTAGCCAAGCACTCTCGAGAACTTCCCAGAAAGCTAGACCATTTTCTTCGAGAAAGCTCAGAGACCGTCCCGGAAAGGCTAGCCAAGCTCTGCCAAGAACGTACCAGAAAGCTGGACCAGCTTCTTTGAGAAAGCTCACAGACTGTCCCGGAAAGGCTAGCCAAGCTCTACCGAGAACTTCAAGAAAGCTAACCCAGCTACTACGAGAACGCTTAAATACTGTCGCGGAAAGCTGACCAAGCATTCCCCAACAATGTCCAAGAGAGCTTATTTAGACTCCATCCACATCGATAAAGTTAAACAAAACCCCTCTATAAGTATCATTACTAGATCCAGGGTGGTCCTAAAGTCTACAGGGACCCCCTGTACATTATTATTATTACATGCTAGTGGAAACATAAATCTTTGGTTAGAATAAATAATGTTATACAAAAAATGGTAAACCTTTTGCCAATAATTGAAGGGGTTTTCACAAGAAGGGCTTGACCCAACTGTTTTTTTTTTTTTTTTTTTTTTTTTTTTGGGGGTAAA